>NC_090237.1:4555000-4675000 GCF_024489055.1 Chanodichthys erythropterus
TAGGAATGAGATCTTATTATAATATTACCGCCCCTTAATCTTTGTTTCTACATTTTTTGTTTTTGCAAGCGACAACGGTGTACCAGTCCTAACATTCACAAATGAGTCAATTCAATGCTGGATTTGCACAAAAGATGAACATGACGGCACATGCTAGTCGATGAGTTGAATCAACTACATAAATGTATCCACTAACCATTCAGAAACGTCTAAAAGTTGTAACTTCTTCCTGTGTCTCTCCATCAGTGTCGACTCCGGTTTGAACAATGTAAGGCTGAACACCGTTACTGACAATCCTCATTTTGGCTGCGTGAGATTCTCCAGCTTTGTTGTTGTTGAGCTGTTAAAGCTCCGCCCTCTTTTGGAGCAGCAGCTCATTTGCATTTAAAGGGACACACACAAAAACGGCATGACACCCAAATAGAGGCAAATTTGACAAGCTATAATAAATGATCTGTGGGGGATTTTGAGCTGAAACTTCACAGACACATTCTGGAGACACCAGAGATTTATATTACATCTTGTGAAAAGGGGCATAATAGGTCCTCTTTAAAGCATGTTGAATTACCATTGTGTATGAAATGTGCTATATAAATAAATTTGCCTTTCAAATCACTACATATGGTTGTAAACAAGGTGAAGTGTGATTCAATATGTAGTAAAACAACACTAAAGCACTCTATACTCACCTAACACAAAACTATTGTCAAATCAGGTGTTTTAAACATTTAAAAGTAATCAATCACATGATCAAACAATTTGGAAATATGGTTGATTTAGGTGATATATTTTAAAGATATTATTGATATGCAAACTGGACTAGAATCACTGTATACTCACCTTACACAAAACTATTGTGTCAATTCAATTGTTGTTGTTTTTTATACATTTAAAAGGAAACAATTCTCCAATTAAACCATTTGGAAAATATATTATGGATAATTTAGGGTATAATATTATTATTAAAGATTTTATTAATATACAAACTCGACTAGATGTACTGTATACTGCCCTAACATAAAAGTGTTGTGCCAGATCAGGTGATTTAAATGGTTAAAAGGAACCAATCGTCTAAACAATTTGGTAAATAATATATCATGGATAACTTGGGTATTATATTATAGAGATATTATTGTGATATTATCATCAGGGTCCTATCTAATTTCAGATGTGTTTCTCAGGGTCATTCACACAGGGCTCTTCTCTGCGCAGATTAAGACCCCGTATGAGCCCTATAAAGACACCCCCTGAGATGGAAATATGGGTCTCTCCACCGCATGAAATCAGTTTCACAGAACATAAGCAAATTAGCACAGTTCATCATTTGACCGGCCTACAGGGTACAAGCCGGAAAAGACAAATTATCTGTCATTAACCCCAATCTCTTCCTCTCTCAGAGCGAGATTCTCTGCGGCAGCAGTACGCTCAGGACACCAAGATGGGTTTTGTGATCAACGCCATCTACAGCATGGCCCACGGGCTCCACAACATGCAGAAAGCTTTGTGTCCTGGCATGGTGGGGCTGTGTGATGCCATGAGGCCCATTGATGGTGCCAAGCTCCTCGACTTCCTCATGAAGACCAACTTCACCGGAGTGACCGGGGAAAACATTTATTTTGACGAGAATGGAGATTCACCAGGGAGGTAGGAGCATCCGTCCATTCATCCACGATCAAACCAATCAGCCAATGCACCACTTAGTCAAGCAATAAATAAGATAATCAATCTATCAAACTGACAGTTCGTCAATGAGCGGATCAATGCATCAGTCGTTTTGATGAATTCACCCTTCATTTCCATTCATCTTCATTCCATTGCACTGAATCAATAGTGCTCTGATGTAACTGGAGTTTGTGTGTTTGACGTCTCAGTTACGTCATCATGAACTTCAAGAAGATGGGGAAAGATTACTTCGACTACACGAACGTGGGCAGCTGGGACATCAGCGGTCTGCAGATCAATGACGACGAGATCTGGCCCAACAAAGATGACATTATCAAATCGGTCTGCAGTGAACCCTGCGATAAAGGTCAAATCAAGGTCAGGAAACAGTGACCCTCGTAAAGCTGCATAATGTTTCATACTCAATTGCATTATGCATGTGGTTAAATGTATTAGAGTGAGAAGTAAAACTGGTTTTACATTGAAAATCAAGTGGTGACTCAGCACAGAACCAAAATAATATTGAAAATCAAACATTAGCTTACAGAATTATTAACATGACTTGGGTCTTTGTAATCACGGCACAAACCACATTTATAGCTGCATGTGAACCTGTCATGATTTATTAGTATGAGAGCCTTTCGCACAACCCATCAATGCTGACATCTGTGTAAGTTGGTGAGACATTTAGAAACACAAAATTTCAACATTAATGTTGTGAGAACCCTGAGTGTTCTCCTTACCTGTTGGTGGCAGACTTTGGGAGTTTTGCATCACTCCCCATGTTAATTGATCATTAGGGGAGTTGACTCTGGGTTTTCATTTGGGTTAGCCCTCTCAGTGGGATTGATCTCTCAGGAGTGGCTCTTTTTTCTTTTCTTTTTTATACGTTTCTTATATCATGCAGCTTTTCATCAAGATTTTGTTACAGTTATGTTTCTTTGTTATTCACTTTGTTTCTTTATTTTTCCCTAGACTTATGTTTTGGTTATTTATTATTTATTTGTGGTTATTGTTAAAGAAAATAAAACAATTTGCATTGATTGAATGGTGGCGTGTGATCCCTCTTTTATGTTGCGGCTTGAAACGAGCTGGCTATAAAATAAAATTGGGGGCTCGTCCGGGATCACACACCACCGTTAAATCAATACAAATTGTTTTATTTTAACTTTTTGTTTTAACACTCAGGGTCATCACAAATGTAATCTTAATAATAATGATATAAAATGACTTTTTGTTTACTTATCTACAATAAACAATCTTGGTTTTGTATTTTCATCACCACTTGATGCCTAAAGTAAAAATAAGTTGAGACTTTTGCTGTTTTTTGATGCCAATAAAAAATGGTTTCTACATACTAATATTTATATTTACTACATGAATATTATAAAAAAATGTATTTTCATTTTTTTTAAATTAATATGAATTGAAATATGAAATAATGATAATATGAAAATAATGAATGAATTAATATTAATTTAATATTTTAATGAATGATATACAATATATTTACAATATATGCAAATATTTTAGAAACAAAAAAAAATATATATACATATTATGTTTGTGTATATATATATATATATATATATATATATATATATATACATATAAACATATATATTATGTAAACACAAACTTTTAAGGTAGATGTGATTAATCAATATTACAGGCCTATTCTAAAGCATAAATTGACTTACTGATATCATTCGGTGGATCATAAAATAGTGCAACTTAAAAGTTGATTTGTTTTGCTATCCTATATTTTGCTATTTGCATTTGCAGACTTCAACCTTTTAGGGTCACGACCCACCAGCTGAGAAGCGCTGCTTTACAACCTGATGAGATTATGATGGCATGTCACATGTGATTTTCTCTCTCATCTGCAGGTGATCCGTAAAGGAGAGGTCAGCTGCTGTTGGACATGCACTCCCTGTAAAGAGAACGAGTTTGTTTTTGACGAGTACACATGTCGCGCGTGTGAGCTGGGATCGTGGCCCACCCATGACCTCACCGGTGAGTCGACAAACACATAAACCTGACGGAAAAAGACTGCGGCGATCAAACTGCTCTGCGTCTGTAGAGATCAGATTGATGACACAGATCCGCCTGACCCCAATTCTCATGAATTCACTGCTCAGGCTTGTGTGTGTTGAGGGTTCAGTAACACGTTTTATCCGTCTCTATTCAGTTTAGTAAATCTAATTCTGTAAAGTGCTGGAGCCCCGGCCACACACGGATACTCGAACATAAATAAATCTAACATTTCATGGAGTGTCATTTGGGATCCGAAATCACGACCAAAAC
Organism: Chanodichthys erythropterus; assembly: GCF_024489055.1. Classification (NCBI taxonomy): domain Eukaryota; kingdom Metazoa; phylum Chordata; class Actinopteri; order Cypriniformes; family Xenocyprididae; genus Chanodichthys; species Chanodichthys erythropterus. The sequence goes on from NC_090237.1 coordinate 4,558,970, forward strand.
GAGTTATTTGCCAAATGTGTGTTTGCATCTCTCTTACATTGCCAATAATAGAAAGAGAAAAAAGGAAAGAGAGATATTTGTCCTGTAGAAAGCAAATGCATTTCAATAAATCATTTCAGGAGAAAACGGATACACACAGTCATTGAGCTAAAAGGTTAACAGCATCAAAATCGTATGAGTTGAACTTATCAAATGTGTCTCTCTGTGATCAGCCCACACACTTTATTACCACCTATTTATACCATCAGACAGAATGAGAAGAATGAGATGAATCATACAGTGAATGTAGCCAAGCACTGTATATTTTTACACTTTTTAAATGAATTTGTACCACCTTCCTCTATGATGTTAGGGCTTTTATGGGTGGTTGCCAGGGTGTTGCTAAGGTGGTTTCAGTACATTGCTATATACAGTAGTTTCGCCATGTTATGATGATTATAGTAAGTCAATATGTACTATGGAGTTGTGATTTCCTGGCCATGGAAAAGTGCAATTCTTAAAGGTATAAAATATTTATTATAACAAATAATACAAATATTTGCTTACAGGGCTTGACATGAACATTTTTGCCCACCAGCCACTGTGGCTAGTGATTTTCCAAAGTTACTAGCCACTCAGCATTATCACTGGACACAATTTTGACATTGATACCATTAAACTGCCATATAGATATTTTTAATATTATCTCATAATTTGGCAGCAGGTATATTAGGCTGCTGTCACTTTAAGATCTGACTCACAGATCCATTATACTGTTACATATAAGTTTTCTTTCTCAACTGTTTACATTCACTTAAAACATAACTCGCCAACATGACATAACACATAACATGTGAATACTTGGCATTATGACATTATTTTGTGTGTATTTGAGTGCAATAAGCAGTGAAAAAGAACTCAATTTAGTACTGAAAGGCTGCTTTATGTGCGTGCACTTTGAGTGTTATAATATTTTATCTAATATAATTTACATAATATGTGGACCACAAAACCAGTCATAAGTCGCCACAGGTATATTTGTAGCAAAAGCCATATATACAAGCAATATACATTGTATGGGTCAAAATTATAAATTTTTCTTTTATGCCAAAAATCATTAGGATATTAAGTAAAGATCCTTGAAGATATTTTGTAAATTTCCTACCGTAAATATATATAAAAAAAAATATTTTTGTGAGTGGATATGCATTGCTAAGGACTTCATTTGGACAACTTTAAAGGCGATTTTCTCAATACTTAGATTTTTTTTTTGCACCCTCAAATTCCAGATTTTCAAATAGTTGTAAATATTGGCCTATACTAACAAACTATACATCAACAGGAAGCTTATTTATTCATCTTTAAGATGATGTATAAATCTCAATTTCATAAAATTGACCCTTATGACTGGTTTTTTGGTCCAGGGTTACATATAATTTATATTATACTTATATTTTAGAAAATACAAATACTTTATTTTTATTGTAAATATTTATATAATAAATATAAATATTCCATTTACTTGTATATTATGCTTATCTACTAAAAACATTTTTTTTTTAATATTATTTGTTTTCTAAAATATTTCATCAACTAGAAATAGTCTTTTAAGTCTGTAAAACAATCAGTAATCAAGTATAATATTATATTTTACTGTATTATATAAATTAAAGGATGAGGTATTTTTTTATATATATATATATATATATATATATATATATATATATATATATATATATATATATATATATATATATATATATATATATATGTTACATTTTATGGTAGGTTTATTATTTACTATAAAACTGGTTTAAACATTTTTTTCTAAAATATTTCCTCAACTACAAAATGTTAAAGGGATAGTTGAAAATTCTGTCATCATTTACTCACCCTCAAGTTGTTCCAAACCTGTATGCATTTCTTTCTTCTGCTGAACACAAAAGAAGATATTTTGAAGAATGTGAATAACCAAACAGTTGACGGTAGCCATTGACTTGAATAGTATGCAAAAAATATTATGGAAGTCAATGGGCCCCATCAACTGTTTGGTTACCAACATTCTTCAATTATTCAAAATGTCTTCTTTTGTGTTCAACAGAAGAAAGAAATGTTCATTTTTGTGTGAACTATCCCTTTAAATGCAATTTCTATATAATCATATTTAAAAATCCTTATCCAATAATCAGGCATTTGGAAAAAAATATTACAAGCGCCACTAATTCTCTTTCTCTTCATTTATTTTAGGATGTGACCCCATCCCAGTGGAGTATTTGAGGTGGGGCGACCCTGAGCCAATCGCAGCTGTGGTCTTCTCCTGCTTGGGCCTGATGGCCACGTTCTTCGTCACCTCCATCTTCATCATCTATCGTGACACTCCCGTGGTGAAGTCGTCCAGTCGTGAGCTGTGTTACATCATTCTGGCGGGGATCTGTCTGGGGTACCTCTGCACCTTCTGTCTTATCGCCAAACCTCACGTGATATACTGCTACCTGCAGCGGCTGGGCATCGGCCTGTCACCTGCCATGAGCTACTCAGCCCTTGTCACCAAGACCAATCGCATCGCTCGGATTCTGGCTGGCAGCAAAAAGAAAATTTGCACCAAGAAACCTCGTTTCATGAGCGCCTGCGCCCAGCTGGTGATTGCCTTCCTACTTATCCTCCTGCAGTTGGGCATCATCGTGGCGCTCTTCGTGATGGAGCCTCCCGACGTCATCCACGCCTATCCCTCCATCCGCGAGGTCAACCTCATCTGCAACACTACCAACTTGGGTGTGGTGGCGCCACTGGGCTACAACGGCCTCCTCATCATGAGCTGCACCTTCTACGCCTTCAAGACGCGCAACGTTCCGGCCAATTTTAACGAAGCGAAGTACATCGCCTTTACCATGTATACCACCTGCATCATCTGGCTGGCGTTTGTACCCATTTACTTCGGCTCAAACTACAAGACCATCACCATGTGCTTCTCCGTCAGTCTGAGCGCCACCGTAGCTCTGTGTTGCATGTTTGTGCCGAAGGTTTACATTATCCTCGCTAAACCGGAGAGGAACGTCCGCAGCGCGTTCACTACATCGACGGTGGTGCGCATGCACGTGGGAGATGGAAAATCATCATCCGCGGCCAGCCGATCCAGCAGCCTGGTCAACCTGTGGAAGAGACGAGGCTCGTCAGGAGAGACGCTCAGGTGTGTGTTAAATTGTGCAGCAATGAAATACTAGATTTGCATTGCGTAAAAGGAAAGTGGTATGTTCATAGCAAGAAAAGAATAGTGTTCAAATTTCAGGTTGGTTCTGTGAAAATGAAACGAGATGCCCTGCTGTTGTAATGACAGTCAGTGCACGTCTTCGGTGGTAATGATGGGGCTGTTAAGTTATTGACATCCATAAAAAGAGAGTGTTTACCTTAGATGACCTGTGATTATTGAAATGAATGTATTAAGTGTCTGCTCACACCGCCTGACTGTTTACCACATAATCTCTGTTCAGATACACTGCATGGATGGATGGATGGATGGATGGATGGATGGATGGATGGATAGATAGATAGATAGATAGATAGATAGATAGATAGATAGATAGATAGATAGATAGATAGATAGATAGATAGATAGATAGATAGATAGATAGATAGATAGATCTGCGTGATTAATCGTTAAAAGATCACTATCTCAAATCAAACATCCATTCGGCGCTTCAAATACCGATTACATCGTTACACCAGTAAGTGACGGTTTATGAAAATGTATTTGTCATTGAATCATTCATTCAAAAGATTTGTTCAAAAATGCTGATTCATACAGTAATGAACTAAGTGAAGTATTTATGAGTGAGTTATTGAATCCATTCATTCAAACTGATCTTTTTTTCTATAATTCATTCAGGTTAATTAAACACAATTAAATAGACTGTAGCGATTAACATTTCGTCAGAGCCTATATGTTATTTTGTTTAGTTTCACACAGCAGCAGAATACAGTTGTCAGTCCTGTATTTGAGTCCTTAACACGGTTCCGTTCACACACAGTTCGGTTATTTACGGGAGCGACAACCGCATTCAAAAACCAAACTCACACCTGTCAATTTTCAGGACTCACAACCGTATTCTTGGAAAACCGAACAGAACCGGACTGGACAAGTAGCTGTCTGTCACGTCAAGAGGTTTCATGTGTGTGGTTTCACTTTCAGAAACTTGCAGCAATGATATAAGCTGTGTGTCATCCAAAGATTTTAGATCCAGTCACCGGAGCAGCTCCTGTCAGTTTTGTGTTGTATGCGTGACTCAAATGCCGTGTCATGCGCGAGACACTGCAAAGGGTGCATGTTTACATCGAAGCTTCTGATAGTTAATGAAGATCTGACAAACTAGTGGCTCAATTGGACTCTGTCATGGTCCTAGTAAGTGGTTACTAGTAAGAGAATACGGGCTTGACTCTCGTTGCACGTTCATACAGACAGCATCTCGAATAAGTTGCTGTTTGAACGAGACATTTTGAGACTCACACCTGTAAGTAAATGCGGTTGACAATCCCAAAACCTGACAGTGTGAAAGTAGCCTATTTGAAAAAAAAATCGTGATTCTAAATTTATCCAGAATCGTGCACCTCTAACAGATAGATAGATAGTTGTTTGCAACCATTTTTAACTGTGAATATTATTTTAATTGCTGTTTCAGCTCTAATGGGAAGTCGGTGACTTGGGCCCAGAATGAGTGCAGTTCCAAAGGCAGCCACCTGTGGCAGCGTCTCTCCTTCCACATTAAGAAGCGCGAAAGCAATCAGACGGCCGTGATCAAACCTTTCTCCAAAACGTCTGAGGGACGCTACTGCGGAGGCAGCGACATCAACACCGACAGCAGTAACAACAAGATGCTCTACGAGGTCACCGAAGCGGAGGAGCGCTACCCCATCAGCTACCGGCCCCAAACACCCTCGCCGATCAGCACCGTGACCCAAAGAGCGAGTATTTCTTTAGCGCAAAGCAATGACGCCCAAGTCATGAGCGTCTCCACGTACATGTGTCAGCCTCCGCATCGCGGTAACTCATCGTGCGGTGGCGGAAGTGCGTCGCAGGGCTCTCTGATGGAGCAGATTAGCTGCGTGGTGAACCGTTTCACCGCCAACATCAGCGAGCTCAACAGCATGATGCTCACCAGTTCTCCTCCAGGGAGCGCTGTGGGTTTGTCCACCAGCGCTTCTGCTCACGCGCAGGAACCCTGCTGCCCTCCGCCCTACCGCCTGTCCCGAGAGATTTCCATGCCGACCACGATGACGACCTACGCCGAAATCCAGCCCCTCCCACCGGTGGAGTCTAACGTGGGTCGCCCCGCCCCATCCTGCCACCTTCCCGGTTCATCGCGGCTCAAAACGTCACCCACGACCAGTGGGAAGGAGCTAAAGGTGTGTGTGTCCTCGGCTCTGGAGTCGCCGTCCAATCAGCCGGAGCTTGAGGAACTGCTAGCGCTGACTCCGCCCTCCCCCTTCAGGGACTCCGTAGGGTCGGGTAGCGGCTCGCCAAGTTCTCCCGCTTCGGATGTCGAAACGTCCGCACTTCCACCCGTCCCAAAATACGAGTGCCTGGTGCTTCGCCACTACAGCCAGAGTTCGTCTTCATTATGAGGACCAGCACGGCGGACAACAGAACGAAGATTGGAGCACTGAATGGCGTAATTAATGCCGGCCGTGACGGACACGGCTTGAGTGTGTGTGTTTACATGTTCTCACCTTCGGACCAGTGCAAAACAGGGCTCTGTCGCCCCTGCAGAGAAATATCTCCAACATCAGACCTGCAGTAGAATCACAATCGTTCGTCTAGTTTGGCGTTCCGTTGGTCTATTTTGGTAGTGGCCTTAAACAAACATGGCTTTCATCTAATTAGTGCTGTTTCTATGAGGACTACAATATGTTGGTGTGCTCCCGAAAGGATGGGGGGGAAACGAACACACAGGGAGATTCACGAACATCACAGGGATGTTCCCAGACACGGACATTACGAGCCTTTTTTGCTACTTTTATCATCAAACAATGAGATTATTAAGGGCTGGAAAAAGACACGGCAGCAAAGGGAAAAGCCTGTATAATTACATGTTGCGTAATCTTTCACTCGTACACGACTGCTGGTACACTGTAATAATTCAAGAGTCCGAGGTGACGTCCCCGATGCTTTCCAAGATTCAAACGCAATCTTTGAACAAAGTGCTTTGTTTGATGTACCACAGGACAGTGTGTGAGAGAGAGAGAGAGAGAGCAAACAGACCGATATTCAGACACCTCAGTCATTGTCCATGATTTTCTCATCTCCTTTATCTCTCCCTTTTCTCTTAATTCTTCCAGCTTTTCCCCTCTTTCTACTTGCCTTTTTTCAGGAACAGAGCATATTTGGGTGAATCTCATGAAACCTGTCAAGATTACATTTCACCCCAAAATCAGGAGAAAGAAAAAAATTCTGCTTATAGATAAAGAAACCTATTTTGGGATAGATATATTGGGTCATTATTTGAAAATACATGAAAATAATGTTACAATGCAATAATTTTAGGCTTAATAATTAACAGGCTTAATTCCTTTTGAGTAAAATTTATGTTTATTTATGAAAAAAAAAGATTTATTTGTACAAATATAAATAAGTAGATTTTATTTATTGTTAGATTGGATGGAGCGTCAGAAATATCAGATATCTGACCCAGGACGCTGAATCCCTGCCAGAAGATATCAGTCTTCTATAGTTTGACTGAGAAAGCCAGGGAAGAGCCGAAACAGGAGACAAAGTGATAATAAAAAGAGAAGAAATAATCTTATAGTTGCGTATGTTTTGATGCTCAGACTCCGCCTGGATGTTTCAATGCTCAGACTTCATCTGACCAGTACAAATCCAACAAGTGTTATTATTATAGCAAAGCAAAAACAATGGATAATTACTGCTTCACAACATCGTCCTGTGATGTTAAAAACCTTGAAATGGAGACATTCTCTTACCTCTTACTCGTGAAGACAAACATCCCCTAAAAAACAACAATAGCAAACACTGCAAGAGCAAGATAAGTAAAGTAAGTAATATAAAATCATAAAATAACAAATGAATAATAATAATAAAATGATCAAATTATATAACTCAAATAATAATAATAGGAATAAATGATCAATCAAATTACAACTAAATACATAAATGATTATAAATGATTATTAAATTAAATTGGCAACACTTTATTTTAAGGTGACGTAATTACACGTTACTACATGTACGTACTATAGCAATAACAGTAAATTATGCATAATTACAAGCAGTGTTGGGGGTAACACAAGTAATGTGTTATGTAATCAGATTACTTTTTTCAAGTAAATAGTAACATAACGCATTACTTTTAAATTTACATCAAAATATCTGAGTTACTTTTTCAAATAAGTAATGCAAGTTACTTTGTTTTCCCATTTATTGACTGACAACTCTACTGACAACTCTCTTTCTCCACATGTTGAGAAAAATCAGGAGTACAGAGGCGTCGTGTGCACTGTGTGAACATGACGGCTATTTTAGACTAGTTCTAGACTAAATGTGAGCATGCATTTACTCATTTACTTCTTCTCCTGCGTCCTATTCTTCTGTATTCCAGAATGGCAGCACAGCTGAAAGACTTGTTTGTTTGAGTTGCGCCCTCTACTGTACAGGCGTGAATTTGCATTTCCTTCAGCCTGAGGCTTATTCAAACGGTCTATACATTTGCCAAAAATAGGACTTTTTTGTTGTTATAAAAACAAAGAAACAAACAACCCAGCCCAGAGGAGAAAAAGTAACGCAAATGTAACCTAACATTACTTTCTGTAAAAAGTAACTAAGTAACACAATTAGTTACTTTTTTAAGGAGTAACGCAATGTTGCATTGCATTTAAAAGTAATATTCCCCAACACTGATTATAAGTAAATAACCCTAAACTAAACCCTATTCTTAACCGTAACTCTATATGGAATACATGTAGTTCATTAATTTTACTTAGTACTTATTTGAGTAAGTACATCACCTTAAAATAAAGTGTAACCATTAAATCATATTAAAAAAAAAAGAAAGAAAATAAAACACAGATGAATGTTTGCTGTTTTAAAGTAACACACACACACACACACACACACACACACACACACACACACACACACACACACACACACACACACACACACACACACACACACACACAGGTTGCTATTGAGAATCTTTAGATCCTTCATTATTTATTTATATTAAATAAACAAATAGATGTATTTATTTTGTATTTATTCAATTAAAAATACATCCATTCATTTATTCAGTTATCATATCTATTTATTTATTCTATTTAATTTTGGGGTGAACTGTGAACTGGACATGTTTTTATAATATTTACCTTCATGTTGTTTTTTATATTATTATTATTTTTTTTTTAATTTTATTTAATTGTGGGACCAAACTCTGGGGCCAGATCTATAACACATCTTGCCAAAACGTGCACGTGGCACCATGTTACAGTGATGGTATCAGATGGTAATACCATTGTACTTCCAAGAATACCATGGTACTTTTTTATTTTATTTATTACTTTTTTGTTAAAGCAAACTAGTGAATGACACTCTGAACATGAACTAAGTAGAAACAAATTCAATTTTGTAACATGGAAGTGGGTGAACTCGCATCATATCACCCCTAACAAACTGGTTCACTGTGGTTCATCATGTGGTGTTCAAATCATTTAGTGAACAACATTTTGGTCCAAAGTCAACATGGAATGAAAATGCACCCTTATTACTTTCTTAAAACACATTCCTGGTGTTATTTTGAACAAATTTATCTGTGCACGTGGGTCTAAAGAAAAACAACTTGGCCTCAAAACAAATGTCATATAATGGGCTGCAGATACCATTTCATGTTGACTTTAAATTCTACTTTTCTCTAGCAGAAGGGCTTTTTTATGTCATCTTAAAGATGTAACTAAACAGTTTCTTTTCCTCTATCTATCTATCTATCTATCTATCTATCTATCTATCTATCTATCTATCTATCTATCTATCTATCTATCTATCTATCTATCTATCTATCTATCTATCTATCTATCTATCTATCATCTATCTATCTATCTATCTATCTATCTATCTATCTATCTATCATCAGGTTTTGAATCATAAATGAGTTGTGTTCACCATGAAGCCATTCTAATTGGTCATTCCTATTGATTGTGTAAATATCAAGGGCATGCGGACAGCAACAAGTTTAGTAAAGTTTTAACAGTGGCTTATTGTTACACCTGAAGAATAGCAGTAATTTTACACGGATTACATGAGGATGAAATAACAGAGTCTAAAGATGTCTTTTCTTACCATTCCCTTGTGTACAGAACGTGCTTAGATGAATGTGAGGCTACTCAAGTGTCTAGCAATTATATGAAAAACAAAAAGAGAAATTTACAAGTAATATTTATCTTAATAGAGCTTTTAGTGCCAAAGGGGGGAGGGGAGGGAGAAGGGCCGAAATGTGTGTTTTTCGTAACATAATGATATGAATCGTTTTTATGGTGATGAGTATTCTTTTTATATATATTATAAATATATATTATAAATATACCAGACTTTGGGACTCAAAGCAATACAAACCATACGCATATACAAAGCACATCGGCTTTAGACAATATTTGTGCCACATGAAGTTTTCTAATCTTTCTGTGAACGAGAAATCTTCCTCCGTCTCTGACATCATATTTCGGGGAATTCAGGCCGCGTCTACATACCGGACACATCACAACGTTTCCAAACTAGATCACTCTCATTACAAATCAATGCTTCTGTCTACACTAAAAACTATGGAAGAGGATTAGGGCCAAGCAATAATAAAAAAATAAAACCATCTCGAGAAAAAAATCATTAAATTTCGAGAAAAAAGTCGAGATAAAATGTTGAGAATAAATTCATTAAATTACGAGAAAAAAGTTGTTAAATTATGAGAACAAATTCGTAATTTAAAGAATTTTTTCTCGTAATTTAATGAGTTTTTCTCGTTTTCGAACATTTTATCTCGACTTTTTTCTCGAAATTTAATGATTTTTTTCTCGAAATTTAATGATTTTTTTTCTCGAAATTTAATGACATTTTTCTCATAATTTAACGAATTTGTTCTCGTAATTTAATGACTTTTTTCTCGTAATTTAATGAGTTTATTTTCAACATTTTATCTCGACTTTTTTGTCGAAATTTAACGATTTTTTTCTCAATTTAATGATTTTTTCCCCGAAATTTAACGACATTTTTCTCATAATTTAACGAATTTGTTCTCGTAATTTAACAACTTGTTTCTCTTAATTTAATGACTTTATTCTCTACATTTTATCTCAACTTTTTTTTTTAAATTTAATGATTTTTTTCTCTAAATTTAACGTCATTTTTCTCATAATTTAACGAATTTGTTCTCGTAATTTAACGACTTGTTTCTCGTAATTTAATGACTTTATTCTCTACATTTTATCTCGACTTTTTTTTCGAAATTTAACTATTTTTTTCTCTAAATTTGTCAACTTTAATCTCGAGATGGTTTTATTTTTTTTATTATTGCTTGGCCCTAATCCTCTTCCATAAAAAAAACATCTCACAATTCAAACTTTTTTTTTTCACTGAATTGCAATTGCAAGTTGAAATTAACTTTTTTATTTTTTATTCCGTGGCGGAAACAAGCGTCCATAATCCACATATCTAGGCCTACTTCAGCCACATTTTCTCCTAAAAATAAAATAGATTTATTTTATTTAAAAAATATAGTGCATTTGAATTATTTGCTCTTTTATGAATTTATTTTTGTTATATATTTAATTAAGTACTGACCAGATATTTTGTAGCAATACTAATAACATTACAATAATGAGTATATGATTATAAAACCATAAATTCCTCCTAACCAGGCGTGACACAATAAAATCTTCCGGTAAGTCTGACTGTCAATTTCTGCGGTGTTGTGACACCTCATCGGTCCGAAAATGTATATTAGGTATCAAATATCTTCTATGATTGTGCAGCAGATAAGACTAATAATGTTTGTCGTTTGAATCTTGTCCAATCGTGCCTGATTAGGATAGTGTTTGTTAGATGAACGGACTGCTGACGTGCGAGAACGTACGATTGTGATCTTTTTATGTAATACTTTAAGATGATCAAAAGAATATGGTTTTAAAATCTCGTAAAACTCAGTTAGCTGCCGTCATATCGCTGAAAGGCTGAGAGAAAATACTGTGGTTAGCGTAATTCATCCTTTCTCTTTGTTTTTGTTTGCTTTTATAACATAAATCAGGGGTCAAATTAAATCACAAATCTGTGTAATATTCCAGATGATATATAACGTGCGTGTCATTTTGGTAATAGGCTTTAGTGTTTTGCTACAGGTACACGGGAACAGCCGGAGAGATTATTCAGATTTATTGCGGTACATTAGGAAGCAGCTGCGGTTTGTCAGGAAAGGCTTAAATTTCATTCGGCGAGATCAAAAACATGATGCTTGAAAGACCCTGTGAAATATTAATAAATCTCCCCCGGAAGGCGATTTCTTCTTTTTTCTCAGTTTCTGTTTGCGGGTTTCTCTTCATTAAGTGGGTTTATGAACATGACAGATACATTTGTCGGAGCTCTGGGTTGAATGTCAATGTTGCTGCCTATAGTAGACTCACATTGATGTTTACATTTTGCTACTTCGTGATGCTTGCTGGAGTACATGAGATCTTTTGTTAGTGGTACTGTGTGAAACACAATCATTACAGGACACGTTCTGACTGTGTCGCGCAGGTTCATGACTGAAGGACGAAACCAACTCTGTGACTCCATCTCAAGTGCTAACTTCTTTTTTGTGTATAATTCTTTGCTCTCAAGTGATCGGTTCTATTTTTTGTTATATCTATATCTATATATTGGGACTTGTGTTTGCTGATTCTCTGACGTAGAGATTCTGTAGAATGTTGATCATCATTGATGTGGTACTGCAGATGACTTTTGTTGACATTTGTTGATATTCCAGTTTCTTGCAGCTTTGTGGGGAAAATAAAAATGTGAGAAAATGCTTACAGCTGTACAAAAACATTTTTCCTTTTTCTTGACATGGAAACCATTGTGGTGTGGTATGAAATCTTTCCAATCATTATTAAAAACATGGATTAAATCCACCTGTCTCTGAGACTGCTGTGTCGACTTTTCCTACTTGGAAAAGCGGAACTGAAAGGGGATCTATTATGCAAAATTCACTTTTATAAGGTGTTTGAGCACAGATGTGTGTGTAAATAACCAGCCTATACTAGTACAAATCTGCCTCAGTCTCAGTCCTTTTTTTATAATCCCCAGAAATCATGAAGATTCTCCAAATGCGCTGTTCCAGATTTCATCAAAAAACATTACAAATGTTCTGTTATTGGATGTACCAGCAAACATAAGAGTCTCCATAGACTCCTGGCATCTGAGCCAATGAGGACACCATGGCTGAATTTCATTTATGAAGGAAGAAAGTCTGTAAAGTTATATATTTGCGCAAATCATTTTACAACGGACTGCTTCACAAACGAGGGTCAATTCAACAGTGGATTTGCACAAAAGATAAACATGACGGCACATGCTAGTGGATGAGTTGAATCAACTCCACAGCAACTACATAAATTTATCCACTAACCATTCAGAAACGTCTAAAAGTTGTAACTTCTTCCTGAGTCTCTCCATTAGTGTCGACAACAATGTAAGGCTGAACACCGTTACTGACAATCCTCATTTTGGCTGCGTGAGATTCTCCAGCTTTGTTGTTGTTGAGCTGTTAAAGCTCCGCCCTCTTCTGGAGCAGCAGCTCATTTGCATTTAAAGGGACACACAAAAACGGCGTGTTTTTGCTCACACCCAAATAGAGGCAAATTTGACAAGCTATAATAAATGATCTGTGGGGGATTTTGAGCTGAAACTTCACAGACACATTCTGGAGACACCAGAGACGCATATTACATCTTGTGAAAAGGGGCATAATAGGTTCCCTTTAAAGTCCCAAACTTCCAACTTCATGCTGAAATCCACAAGGTAGAAATCATGTTCTCCTTCGGTAGAGTTCTGTTCCCTGCCCTCAACACTATGCCACTCCCCCTAAAGGCCCCCGATATACTTCAAGCGGAGTTCTTTTCCGTTCTTCACTAGGAGTAAAACAAAGTTCTAAATACGTGAGCTGTGATAGACTGTAATAAAACATCTGACACCACCCACACTGCTGAGAGCGACGGTTAGATGAATATTTAAAAATGCTGCATGCTTTCCTCTCAGTAACAAAATAAACACAACAGCAACAGTTTGAGAAACTAGCAAGAGTTTTTTAATAAAGCATAAGAAAAGCATCTGATCATGGCAACGACGATATGTTTGTTTGCATGAGCTCTGTAATTCGGCTCTCCAGTAAAGTCACGTCACATTTATATTATAACACTTTATAAAACAGGGGCCGTATTCACAAAACATCTTAAGGCTAAAAGTAGCTCCTTAATTGTCAATTTAGGAAAAACTCTTAAAAATAATGGGTGTGTCAGTTCTAATTTTAGGAGTCCTAAATTTTTGCTCTAAGAGTATTTCACAAAGCATTTTAGCACTAAAACTAGCTCCTAAATCTGTGAAACGTTAGGAATCGTCAAGAGGACTTCTAAGTCACTGAGACCAAATCACAAACAATCCTAATCCACACAAAGACACTGAACACCATTGAGGGAATAGCGATTGAGCCTTAGGTGCTGAACTCTTTCTTCATAAATGCAATACATTTTTATTTATAGATTTGAATCTATGATGAGACGCCAAAAAAAACTTTAACAAATAAATAAATATTGTCTGATTACCTGTGGCAATGGTTTTCATGAGTTCACATTTACAAATTATTGAATACAGTAAAAAAAAAAATATATATATATATATATATAAATATAAAATAAATAAATAATAATAAGCGTATTTGGTGTGCTGTCCAAGGGGATTGAGGACTCCGAGCTTGAAATTTAGCCCAAAACCAAAGTTCTCCCCGTATCCCCAGCCGAGAGGAATGGGGTGCAGAAAACTGTCGAGGTAACTATAGGCGAGTCGGCTCTTGTCTCTGTATATATATTCCTCCTCTCAAGCTGATTAGATAGACCGTTTGAATGTGTTTCTCCCAAATTTTGTTTAAAACATAATTTGTCGCTTGCATTTTGCATTCTCTTGAGATGAAGACATCCAAGAGGCGGTCCACAATTAACTATATTTATACTAGTTTAACTTAGCCTACATTTTAAAACCTTTATTTGAATATGGCAACAGTTTTATTAAAAATATTTATTTGAATAGGGCAACATTTGTATTTTAAAACCTTTATTTTAATGTGGAAACATGACACCTCATTCTACAATATTTCTATGATTAAATCGCTGACTCCTCCCCCATCAGCCAATCACTGTGTGTTTACTCCATAGCAACGAGGTCAACCCCGCCCTTACTCTTAGCTTAAGACTTCAGTCTATTCCTTAGTAAAAGTTGGTCTCAGCAGCTTTGTGAATAGGTTTTAAGAGAAAACTCTTAGCTAAGAACTTTTACTGCTATTTAGGAGAACTCTTAGTGGTAAGATAAAATGTTTTGTGAATACGGCCCCAGATTGCTAAAAATCAGGCAGCTTTACCATATTAAACATGAAAAACAGTGTCAGTCTCTCATTTCATCAGAAGTACAACTTCGTTTCCTACTATAAAGCAGCTCTCCAGTGTTCATGTTTTCATTCGCGGACGTATGATTTTCCGAGTGAAAGAAGGCGGAGCCTCAGCGCACACCTACCTTACGTAATGGCCATGGACCAATGGTAGTCCAAAGGTGTTTACCAGCCGAAGCAAACTTTTCCAGAAAGTTCGCTTTGGCAAGCTGTTTTCAAACTTCCAAAACAAACTCCAAATGAACTTCAGGCTGATTTTGTTCAAAATGACATCACATCAGTTCGTTCTTCGATTTCGTTTGAATTATATCAGTGCCTTAAACCTCACTCCCATCTGGGTCACGGCACCAATGTCTAATTGGTCCTACTTGGACCCGCTTTGAGCGGGATTCGAACAAACACCAACAAGGACGCAAAAAACCACAACCTCTAGCGTCACCTTGAGGCCAGGGGAGTGAGGTTTACCTGCACAGCTCTTAGCTGGCCTCTGTTACACACAGGGTGAGTTATTTATGCATTCGGTATCTGCTTTTATCTAAATCGACTTGTATGTAACAATGCATTCAAGGCATATATATCATCATGCATTCTCTGGGAATCGAACCCATGACCTTAACATTGCATGCTCTACTGTTTGAGCTACAAGAAAGCTGGTTAATGATCACTTTTAAACAAATAAATACATCAGTAAATGAAAGTTCCTATATTGTATGATAATCAAACCTCAAACAAACATCTGAACAATGTGTAAAACAGTAAACAATCTTATAGTGGCGGAAGTGCTCAATAAATGTGCATTGCTGTTACACATCATCTTCCATCTTCTTCTGAACGTCTGAGATATTGCAGCATAAGTTGGCTCCAGTGCAATCCGTTATTATTGGTTGACTGCTTAAATACGACGCTATTGAATAAAGACTGTTGTTGTATTTCCCCGTATCAGAGCTCATAGCCACCAGACTCCACAATGAGCCTCATTCATCTCAGAATGAGATTGTGTGCGAATTGTTCGTGCAACCATTCTTACGTAAATTGTCGCAGTGAATTGAATTTGACAATTTACGTAAGAATAGTTTCAGTTCAGCAGAAAAATACTCAAACTCTGAAGCGGCGACAGACTGATAAACATATGAATGAAAGCGCGTCAGTATGATTTTCCATCACTCAAACAAATGTCTTGCTCTCACCCCCACACATACACATGCCGTGGCTTGTGTAGAAGTGGGCGGTAGCTTCCACTATCCAGTTTTCATTCTCTTTTAAAGACTCTGAGCATCGAACAAGCTTGGCATCTTTAAAACCCTTGGCTCCTGTAGAGCCGTGCACCACCATTTAGGTTTTTTCGCCCCTCTGTGCCCTTGTGACTTGACAAATCTGAAGCATTCATGAAATATATAAATAAACCAAAATTCACATAGAAAGAAAGCGGGGGACAATATTTGAAAAATCTCCCTCTGTGGGGGAGGATTGAAAGTGTGTTGATGTGAAGGATGTCGCCTGCAGCCATTTGAAAAGTTTCAATGCTGTCAATGGATTTGAGCTTTATAAACAGATATTATTCATCTGTTGTTATTGCCCAAACCTTTAGATGGAGGAGTCTGGCCTTGGGGCCGAAAAAAAAAATATTGGAAATATAAATGACAACCAAGATACTCATAATTTAAAGCTAAAATGTGTAATTTCTGTTCACTAGCATCAATGAATGGAACTGCAAAAATGATTATTGTTTTTCTAACAGCTCTAGATCAGCTGAAGAACAAGAGACGGATACTAATTTATTTGTTGTTTTGAGTATTTTTCATGTAGAAGAGGTCTTTTCCTCAAAAGTGCTGTGCTGCAAAGCGGCTGCATAAACAGCTTCGCTGGAGTTTTTGGGTAACACTTTATTTTACAGTGCTGTAGTTACATGTTACTACATGTACTTACAACAGTAATAACGGTAAATTATACATAATTACAAGTAACTAACCCTAAACCAAACCCTAACCCTAACTATATCTCTATAGTAAGTACATGTAGTTAATTAATAGTACTCAGTACTTATTTAAGTAATTACAATGTAACTACGGCACTGTAAAATAAAGTGTAACCAGCTTTTGTTTCTCACTCATGATGGAGATCGAACTCTCGCACTGCATGAGACCTTTATTTTACCAGCCCAAATCATTAACCAGCAGACCAGCCGTGCACTCCATCATTTCTGCTGTGTGTTTCACTTCCAAGCTCATTTATCAGCACTACACACACACACACGGCAAACTCATGTGACTGAACATGCAAAGCAAGAACGGCTTCAGTATGTTCAACATGTACTAGCATCCTGCTTACGACATGGAATATATATATATATATATATATATATGCAGTATGTACAATAGTGGAGTGTCGAGGTCACATGACCTTACTTAGCAAGTTATAAATACAGTTCCTTGCATTTTTAATTACATTTAGTGTAAAAATGCATTTACTTTTGGCAGTGTGATCAAATAATCTATTCCAGACAGAGATGTTAAAACTCATTTCACTTTTTTAACTTTAGTTAGTGTGTAATGTTGCTGTTTGATCATAAACAACATCTGCAAAGTTACAACGCTCAAAGTTCAATGCAAAGGGAGATATTTTCTTTTACAGAATATGCTGTTTAAGGACTACAACAAATGACTGGTAGGGACTACAACGAGCTACTTCCTGGGTCAGTGACACAAACCCTAACATTTACATAAACCCCGCCCTCGAGAACACACAACAAAGGGGGCGGGGCCATGTTGGTCTGCTTTAGAGAAGAGGAAGAGTTGTTGTAGTAGAGTGTTGTTGTCATGCCGTCATTTTACGCCGGACTGCTTCACAAACGAGGGTCAATTCAACACAAAAGATTAACATGACGGCACATGCTAGTGGATGAGTTGAATCAACTCCACAGCAACTACATAAATTTGTCCACTAACCATTCAGAAACGTCTAAAAGTTGTAACTTCTTCCTGAGTCTCCCCATCAGTGTCGACTCCGGTTTGAACAATGTAAGGCTGAACACCGTTACTGACAATCCTCATTTTGGCTGTGTGAGATTCTCTAGCTTTGTTGTTGTTAAAGCTCCGACCTCTTCTGGAGCAGCAGCTCATTTGCATTTAAAGGGACACACACAAAAACGGCTTGTTTTTGCTCACACCCAAATAGGGGCAAATTTGACAAGCTATAATAAATGATCTGTGGGGGATTTTGAGCTGAAACTTCACAGACACATTCTGGAGACTCCAGAGACTTGTGAAAAGGAGCATTATAAGTCCCCTTTAATATTACTTTCTGGTTTATGCATCACACTTGAAATGCACTGCATTGTGACAGATGCACCTTCTCATACAGAAAAATTACATATTAATGCATACTGTGTACTATAGAAATAGTAGGTGTTGGTGTGAGATGCATCTGTGTGTTTTAACACTGTACTGGAGTGACAGCAGATGGCAAGCTTATGTAATTACGTGTGGGCGAGAGCAATGAACAGCAACACGTTTGAATTCAAGACCCCGAGATCACATGTCATTCAAACACACACACACACACGCACCATGAAAATGTGTGGTGATCACACTAATCACATATAAGACCACTTCAGAAGCACACACACACACACACACACACACACACACACACACACACACACACACACACACACACACACACACACACACACACACACACACACACACACACACACACACACACACACACACACACACACAGCTGTTCATTTGAAGTGCACCCACACTTGAAGCCCTGGGTAATGCCCTTGCATTTGTCTTAAAGGCAAATGTGTAATTTTACTTGTACTATATGTGCTCATCTGTAACAGAAGAACATTACTGAATAATAATAATGGCTTTGTTCAAATGCATGCAACCACACTATTCCTGCAGTGTCTAGTATGTACTATACTGTGCATACATACACTGTCAGAAGACTATGTAATTTTCATAGACAACCTTGCACATACACTGCCCTCCAAAAGTTTGGAAACACCCCTGGCAAAGTGTGGTTTTGGATATCAGCATAAATCCTTATAATTTTTTGGTGCAAATACATTAAAGTAACTTGACATCATCATTGAAGACCAGCAATAATAATTTTCATTTTGATTACATAATAATGGCAATATATACATGTCAAAGTCAGACACGCCCCTTTTCCAGCTGTGATGCTGGTTACTGGTTTGTAAAAGATTGTTGGGTCTTAATAGGTGTGCGATTTTGATGAATCGAAAATTTAAGGTTTTTCTCTGTATAAACTGTTCATGTAATAAGATATGTTTTTCTAGTTTGTGTTGTCCCTTATCAGTGCAAAATTATCACAAATTTAAAAGGATTCATGCCAATATTGTCCAAAACCCCACTTTTCTAGGGCATTTCCAAACTTTTGGAGGAAAGTGTATCTTACAGTTGTAATATGTACCCTTTAGGCCCTACTATGAACCTTTTAGGAGTAAATAATCTACAAATCTGTTGAACCCCCCAAAGTACATTTTTTGCACGTTTTTTTTCTGATAGTGATTGCAAATTTTCTGTATGCACTGTATTACTGTATTTTCCCTACTGTTCCTGATAAAGCATGTCAAGGTCATGGGATTGATGCATATATTGACAAGAAGTATACATGAATATGCTAAGTTGCCTTGCCCTTCTTGAAAAAGATGTAAAATTTAGCATACTTTTCAAAAGATTAAATGAATTTGTATAGTGGTTTAAACCTAAATTAAATGCGAACCATTTAAGTAGTATCTTTATATGTAATTTCATAATTATGAGTATTGTTTTTTGCAATGCACTTTAAATGTATTATCAAATAACACATACAGTTAAAACTATAATCACACTGTGCTTTCGTCAACATCTAAATAAGTGGTTGAAAGTACAACAAAAGTTTTATTTATTTAATTTTATGTAAAGTAAAACTCTTAATTTCACATTTTTATAAAGTGCATTTTTTAAAAGTGTACTTACGTGTGTTAAGAAACAGCCATGAAAGTGTACTCACTTTAAACTCCCCTTGTGGTGAAAATCAAGTTTTTAATGTTGTTTATATGTCAAGGTTGTGTTTTTAATACGCTTTAAGACAAACCTTGTGCAAATTCAGAAGTCAACTGAGTATTTTCTCCTTAAAACTGCAGTGAACCAAATACAGTCTCAAAAACGCGGTTTACCTTGTAACCAATCACGTCAACGAGTGGATCTCTGAGCTGGTGTGAGTGAGTGAGTGGAGGCGGGGCTAATTTGCATATTCATAGAACCGCGTATACTAAATAAGGCAAGGGCGTAGAGTTACATTCAAGCTATTTCAAGGAAAAAACATTTTAATGTCATTTTGCTGCTCAAAGATGAGTTTTAAGAGATACAATTATTGACTTTAAGTTCACTTAAATGGCTTTTTATTTCATCAATACTATATTATCTGCAAGTACAGTTTGTTTAAATATACATTTATGATTTGAAGTACACTACAAGTGCAAATTCAATACAATTAATCTCACTTCTTTTTCACAAGGGTTGATAAAAGCATCTGCCAAATGCATAATTGTAAATAATGTGCAGTATAAAATAGAATAAATAGTATGCAGTGCAGTATGCTAGTACTGTGATCTCTCCTTTTCATTTCCCATTTCACAAGCGCAACAGCGACAGGAAACTGCTCTTAAATCATCTTCTCGTTAGTGTCAATGATACAGCAATGCTTGAAAACAATTCTGACAGACGAAACCCTAGTGCCGCACCAGGACTTCAAATAAAACGGCTGTTTTAAAGTGGACACACTCAAACCCTCACTTCCTTCTGTTTCCCACTGTCTTCCTAACACACACACACACACACACACACACTGGCAGTGCATCTAAATAGCCTGAGTGACTAATTCCTGTGCATTTCAGCGTTCTGCGCTGTCTATTCTGGGCTGTTAGGATGGAGTGTGTGAATCATAGTCGTTGTGGTAATTGCTTCTCTTTGTCTTCCCCCACCCCACTCCGTTCTGATTGGTTAATGAGGCTCGTTAAATGCACCAGCTTGTTCATTCAGTAGAAGAGACAGCTGAGCTCAGAGGGGGACGTCAGATGGCCTTTTCTGTCTTAAACAGCTCTAAATTTAATCAGCCAATAGCATTAAGGAAAAAATAACACTGGCAATGTTTGTTGGCTTCATATATTTAGTTTGCTTACTGCATCATTACATGTTTAAACCACTAATGGGGTGAGGAAGTTTTCGTCCATAAAGCAGCGGGGCACATTATTGTTCCCAAAGGTCAAAATGTGTAAAACGCTGCTAAAAACATTAATGAATTAGTGTGTGTGTACATTCTGCACCCGGCGGAAAGAAAAACAGCAGCCTGGCAATTATATCTGGGGGTTTTTCATCCTGCTGAAATTGTTGGATGTTTTTCAACCCTCAGGTGCAGAAACTCGCATCCGAATGTTCCTGCAACTGTATAAAGCATATGAATGTTTAATGTGGCAAGCATTGACAAGTTTATGATTGGTTGTCATTGTCTTCAGTAAGAACTGCAACATTACTTAAAATTGAATTGAGAAAATGAGACTCTCACTGATGGAATCTGCGCAATAAAATCAAACCTACTGAAGGAAAGCTCTTTTGCAACTCACACAATGTCTAACAACTTTTATCTCAACTGAAAATTTACCATCAGAAGTTTATGCTGCTGATGAGACTAAAGTGTTTGTTTTTCCAGAACTCCATTCAGTGACGTGGTTTAAAAGTGACCTTAACATAGAGATAATGGAGAACATGGATTTAAAATAATTATGTTAACCCAGGGTTAAGTGTAGTTTGAGACAACTGAATAGTATATATAGTTTAGTCATGAAACTCTAGATGGCACAGGCTGATGGGTCCTTAAAGGAACACTCCACTTTTTTTGAAAATAGGCTCATTTTCCAACTCCCCTAAAATTAAACAGTTGAGTTTTACCGTTTTTGAATCCATTCAGCCAATCTCCGGTTCTGGCGGTACCACTTTTAGCATAGCTTAGCATAGTTCATTGAATCTGATTAGACCGTTAGCATCTCACTCAAAAATGACCAAAGAGTTTTGATATTTTTCCTATTTAAAACTTGATATGGCTAGGAACTATACTCTCATTCCGGCATAATAATCAAGGATCTCTGCTGCCGTACCATAGGTGCAGCAGGCGCAATGATATTAAGCAGCGGCTGTGACCCCGTTTGCACAGGGAGCATACCATGGAGACATTTGTTAGAGGCTCTGCTTAATATCATTGCGCCTGCTGCACCCATGGTACGGCAGCAGAGATCCTTGATTATTACGTCTGAATGAGAGTATAGTTCCTAGCCATATCGGCCTAGAAAATCGCAACTTTTCATTTTTCCGTCGGTCTTAGTACACGATGTAACTACAGAAGAGTCGAGTTTTAAATAGGAAAAATATGGAAACTCTTTGGTCATTTTTGAGCGAGATGCTAACAGTCTAATCAGATTCAATGAACTATGCTAAGCTATGCTAAAAGTGGTACCGCCAGACCCGGAGATCGGCTGAATGGATTTGAAAACGGTAAAACTCAACTGTTTAACTCTAGGGGATTTTCCTATTTTCAAAAAAAGTGGAGTGTTCCTGATGAAGCTGATGACAAATACAGCCTTAAAGGGATAGTTCACACAAAAAGTTTATCTGCTTACCCCCAGGCAAGATGTAGGTGACTTTGTTTTTTCAGCAGAACACAAATGATGATTTTTAACTCCAACCGTTGCTGTCTGTCAGTCAAATAATGCATGTCAGTGGGAACTTCGTCTATAAGAGTAAAAAAAACATGCACAGACAAATCCAAATTAAACCCTGCAGCTCGTGACGACACATTGATGTAAGACACGAAACGATCGGTTTGTGCGAGAAACCGAACAGTTTTTCTACCTCTAATACACCACTATGTCCAACTTCCTTGAGCATCCGGTGTGTGAGGTCTGAAAACGCGTTCTGATACCGGAAGTGATCTCTCGCACTCATTGACGTACAGTATGCGCAAGAGTGCGTTTTCAGACCTCACACACCGGGATTCTAGGGATTTAAGAATCGATATCGGTTCAGAAAAATGAGAATCGATTAAAATTGAGAAATCAATATTTTTTACCCAGCCCTATGGATTACAATCCACCATTAAAATTATGATTTTAATTATTTCAGCTGCTGTGAGAAAAGGCTATAAATGATCTGCCATCCTCACATGCGATGTAGCCTACTAGCTGGGACTCCTTCTTCATGTAAACAGACGTGACGTAATGATGAAAAGACAAATGCATACATGCTCGAATTTCCCTCGGAAACCCACCAATAACACCAGAATTATAAAACATTATTACAAACTTACTGTTGTGAATTTTCAACACTGTCTGGTTATGTACTTGCTCAAAAATTTGTTTTTTGGATAGTTTGGAAAGTTACATACTGCAGCTTTAAAGAATGAAATGTTTAAGCAAGTATGTGAAACTTTCATTCACAGTCTCATTAAACATTTTTTAAAAAGTGAGAAGTGAAACGAGTAAATCCTCACTGACACGTCCTTCGGTTGTTTTGCTGATAGATCGAAGTGACTCAGGATTCAAAGGTCATGAATTTTCACTTCACTCTTTAATTCAAAGACACTTTGGAGATCTTTGTTGAAAACATTTAAACGTCAACATGAAACTACATTTGCAATGAAATTTACCTCTGTAATGTGATTATTTCAGACTGAAATGTGTAAATGGTTGTGGTTGAGTAATGGTGAGTGTAAATAAATATAATGTGTTTGTCTTTTTATGTGAAGATGAATGGGTATGCATTTGTGTGTGAGTGAGTTAATGTGTGTTTGTGATGGGATCAAATGCGTCTGATTTTTGTGGAAGTGATATGCGCGAGCGCGCGCTCACTGGCATGTCACATGACTCGTGTCATATGATCATTGCTGTATAAGTTCAACACGAGCACGCGGCTGGTCAGCAGAGAGTGTCAGTGCTGCAGATACGCGGAAGGACGAGAAGGACACGCGCTTGTTTCCTTGCGTCCGGTCATTTTTTAAAACCCCCGCGTGCAGTCCAGTTCTATCAGCTCTACTGTAATACAGCAGCTGTTCTGCTGTCGGGCATCATAAGGATGCGCGCGCTCTCCGTCATTGTTTTGTTTGCGTTCATCGGCGGGTCTGCGGCCGATACTCCTGCCAACTGCACCTATGAGGACCTGCTGGGCACCTGGATCTTCAGCGTGTCTGATGTGGGTCATGATCGAACCATCGACTGCTCCAGCCCAGGTCAGATCAGACAACCATCTCAGCTCTCTCAATGAGTGCGCTTTTGTCTTCAACTAGGAAGTTCAGTTTGCTTTCGGTTTCATGTTGTGTCCTTCTCATATAATTGACCTGTTTTGTATACCTTACACAACAATACAACTCTGCTACTGTTTTGGTGCCATAGTAAAGTGATTAGATCAGATGGTAATGGGGTCAAAGACGTTTAGATGTCTGCATCAATAGAAATTTACAAAGGTCATTTTATAATGCGTAAGAAGCACATTAAATGCAAGAAAAACGTAAGGTTTCAAATAAGTTTTGGGAGAATAAAATGTCTACATGTGGGTAAAATAGTGTTCCATTGTCAGTGTAACACTTAAATGCATGTAAAAATTGAAACACAACACCCTGCCCTCCAAAAGTTTGGAAACACCCCTGGCAAAGTGTGGTTTTGGGCGATATCAGCATAAATCCTTATTTTTTTTGGTAACTTGACATTATCATTGAAGACCAGCAATAATAATTTTCATTTTGATTACATAATAATACCAATATATATACATGTCAAAGTCAGACTTTGCCAGGTTTGATGCCTGGTTACTGGTTTAAACTTGGCCCAGGTTTGTAAAAGATTTGGGTCAGCACACTTTAATAGCTTCAACAATTGATTGGCAATTAAGTTTAGAATACAATGAACCAATCAGAACCAAGTTTAGGTCAGATAGCTGCTAATGCTGGATATTTTGAGGAAGTTTTTTTCTATGTATAAACGGTTTATGTAATAAAATGTTTGTGTTGTCCCTTATCAGTGCAAAATTATCACACATTAAAAAGGATTCATGCCGATATTGTCCAAAACCCCACTTTTCTAGGGCGTTTCCAAACTTTTGGAGGGCAGTGCACTTATTCAGACTTGTACGTATTAAAATATATAAAAGAATAAGTGAACATACTAAATTTTATTGCATTTTAAATGAGTATAAATTCTTAATGACAAATAGACAAAACCTATAAAGTTTTTAAAAATGTAAAATTATAAGTAATTAGCATTTGGGGTGAAAGTCTTTAATTTGGCATAAATAGGTTTTTATGTAAATATTCCTGACAATATTGTTACATTGAATGACATTTTAGTGGGTGTCTTCTGTAAATCATTGTAAAAATGTACGAAAAACATGTTAAACAGGACCCATTCTGATGTAATGGAAAAACAACAATTCAAAGCTGTATTACACGTGGTGTTTGGATGTTTAAACCCGTTTTCGTAACCTTAGAGCTGTAATTTGATGTTTACCATACTGCTGAATGATTACATGATCATATACAATGGTATTCTCATGCCACTTGACCGAATTCTAAGAATATCTCGTCAAAAAGCATCGTACTGCCATTTTAACGAAAGTGAATAGTAGTTGTAGTAGAATAGTATTTTGTAGAGCGTACTTTACCTAATTGACAATATAATATTAATAATTTAATGCTGTTTTAGCTGACACTGTTAGTGCATTAGTATAAAGTTGTGTCTTCTGTAGCATGAAGTCCCTAAACGGACGTGATGGGAGGAAAAATAAATAAATGATTTCTTTTTTCAGGGGCAAAGGATTTAAATTTATTTTTTTTTCTCCCTCCCATCTCATCACAATGTCCCCTTAGGTGCTCCGTAACACAGTGTATATTGTTTAAAAATAAGAAAAAATGTTAACTGTTAGTGAGCTGCATATGTAGACAGCATTTGTGGGCATCATTGTTGGCTTTGAGCTTTTAATGACACACATTATGCCCAGAATGCAAATCACCAAAGCTACTTCCTTGATTTCTAAAGTAAACGTGGTTGACTTTTAAACAGGAAAGACTGTGAGGACTGTGACTGTGGACCTGCAGAAGCTGTCTCTAGCTGTGGATGATCTCGGACACACTGGGTTCTTCACTCTCATCTATAACCAGGGATTTGAAGTGGTGCTCAATGACTACAAATGGTTTGGGTTTTTCAAGGTAAGCATGATGAGACACTTTTAGTGTCAGATGACACCATATGACTGATCAGATGACTGGGGTTTCGCAACAGAAGGGGAATTCTGACATCAGCTCTTTTTTCTTTTCATTGTTTGGTGTTTAGCTCAGTAAACGTGGTATGATTTTACAAATGCAGTCTTTTTTTAATGACTACTAGATGTGAACATAAAATCAAATGTCAGAGTCTACACTACCATTCAAAAGTTTGGAAACATTACTATTTTTAATGTTTTTGAAGTCTCTTCTGCTCATCAAGGCAGCATTTATTTGATCAAAAATACAGTAAAAAATGGTAATATTGTGAAATATTATTACAATTTAAAATAATATTCTATTTTAATATACTTTAAAATATAATTTTTTTTTCTGTTATCAAAGCTGAATTTTCATCAGCCAATTGCTCCAGTCTTTAGTGTCACATGATCCTTCAGAAATCATTCTAATATGATGATTTGATACTCGATTATCAGTGTTGAAAACAGTTGTTGCTTTATATATATATATATATATATAATATATAAATTTGTTTTGTTTTTTTTTCAGGATTCATTTATGAATAGTCAAAAAGAACAGCATTTTTTCAAAATAGAAATATTTTCTAACAATATAATTTTTTTACTATCACTTTATAATCAATTTAACACATCCTTGCTGAATAAGTCTTAATTTCTTCCCAAAAAGAAGAAAAATACGGACCCCAAACTTTTGAACAGTAGTATATATTGTTACAAAAGACTGAATTTAAATAAATGCTGCTTTTTATTTATTTATTTTATTCATCAAAGAATCCTGAAAAAAAAAAAAAAAAAAAAGTATCATGTTATAAAAAAATATTAGGCAGCACAACATTTGTAATAAATCATATCAGAATGATTTCTGAAGGATCACGTGACACTAAAGACTGGAGTAATGATGCTGAAATTTCAGCTTTGATCACAGACATAAATTATATTTTAAAGTATATTATAATAGAAAACATGATATTAAATTGTAGTTTTAATATATAATATTACTGTTTTTTTTCTCTGTATTTTTGATCAAATAAATGCAAATAAATTCTTTCAAAAACATTAAATATAGTAATGTTTCCAAACCCATATATAAATAATTAGTTAAAAAAGCTGTAGTTATTACAGTTGACTATTGCATTTGTATTACTGACTTGCAAAGTACCAATATTTAATTTCATAACTTGTGCAACAGTTGGCGCATATATATATATATATATATATATATATATATATATATATATATATATATATATATATATATATATATATATATATATATATATATATATATATATATATATATATATATATATATATATATATATATATATATTTTTTTTTTTTTTTTATAAAGGTAGTTTTGCACATCCCTAGTCACTTTATGTTGCTTGGGAATTGCATAAAATGTTTGTCATTTAAAAACTGTAAAAGGCTGGAAGTGGATTTAACACTGTGCTTTAAAAGCAACTTTATTACAGTTAGTATTTATGTTTTTTTTGTTTGTTTTCTGTGCGTGTCTAGTATTCTCAGCAGGGTTCAGAGGTGACCAGTTACTGCGATCAGACGATGCCCGGTTGGGCTCATGATGTTTTGGGGAATAACTGGGCCTGTTTCACTGGGAAGAAGGTGCAGCCCATCCCACCCCGAATCGACCACAGTACCATGCTTGGGTTCGAACACAAACTGTGAGTGTTTGATCATGTCAGCAGTGTTTGTGATGTAATCCTCTCTTATCTCCCTGTATCTCTTGATAAGAGCTCATGTGATTTCATCTCCCCTGCTGCACTGCATGAATGATTGATTGATGTGTTTATTGGTTTATTTGGTAACGAATATCTTGTACGATCTCTAGGCTCATGAAGCTGCCATACACAAACAACATGGAGTTTGTGGATAAAATAAACTCTGTTCAGAAGTCCTGGAAAGCGACATCGTACAGTATCCATGAGACCTTCACCATACAGGATATGCTGAGAAGATCAGGAGGACATGCCTCCAGGATACCGCGGTACACACACTTAAATTGGCGCAGTCAAAAATGAATAATGGATGCCTTTAAAACTGAGTCAAGCTCAAAATATCTGGTGTAGGGCTGGGCAAAAAAAAAAATCCATTTTAATTATGATCAATCAATATCAATTCTTAAATCCTGAGAAGTAATCTTTTAATCTATGCTGTTTTCAGTTAATGCATGAACAAAACATCACTAAATTGACATACTGTACCAGATATATACAGTATATCCAAATGACTCGTTATCGAAACAGAATTGAATTGCATCGCAAGCTTGTGAATTGAAATCAAATGGTAAAATGTGTCAGTGCCCAGCCTGATTTAGAAGCATCTTGTGCTAAAGAACAAACCGCATTGGCATTTTTTTCCCCTGTAGAGTACTGGATACAGAATAAGAACAGCAATAAAATTCAGAAGTGAAATGGTCAATTTATGATTCTGTCTCTCTTTCTCAGACGTGTCAGGCCTGTGACTGTAGCTGCAGACAGTAAGATGGCAGCCGGTCTTCCAGAACGCTGGGACTGGAGAGACGTGAACGGAGTCAGTTATGTCAGCCCTGTCCGCAACCAAGGTGTGTGTGTGTGTGTGTGTGTGAGAACATGTCACTTATATCAAAAAAATGTCTTTAAAGTATAGTTCACCCAAAAATGAAAATTCTGTCATTATTTACTCACTGTCAAGTTTTCAAACCTGTATTAGTTTCTTTCTTCTGCCGAACACAAAAGATATTTTAAAGAATGTTAGTAACCAGACAGTTGATGGGATGAAAAGAAGGAAACTCATCCAGGTTTGGAACAACTTAAAGGTGAGTAAACAATGACAGAATTTTTTATTTTTGGGTGAACTATCCCTTTAAACGCAGTCCTTTACCGCCTACAGTTGAGTCAGTTCTGGGATAAACATCAGTATGCTACTATTGATTGTGATCAATCTAAAATCCTGGAAGTGTGAGTTATTGACCGTGATGTAGCTGTTCTTACTGGAAGAGACGGACTAGGGGAAAAGCTTGTAATTTCCTGGTAGTGTTTCTAGCATCACTTGTCAGTGTTTGGCTGTTTCTCATGAATTTCCCCAGCAAACCTTCAGTTTCAGTGTTTTAGTATTATTACTAGCATCTATTATAGTATGCAAATCAAATTAATACTTTGAATTACCTTGTATTTTTTCCAACTTAAACTTATTTCAGTTAGTTGACTACTTTTATTTTTATTTTATTTTTATACAAAACCACTGATCCCATTTTCTTAGCATGGGCCAGTTAAAGTTCACTCAAAAATGAAATTTCTGTCATTAATTACTCACCCTCATGTCGTCCCAAACCCGTAAGACTTTCGTTGGTCTTCGGAACACAAATTAAGATATTTTTGATGAAATCTGAGGGTATCTGATCCACACATAGGCAGCAACGACCTTTTGAGGTCCAGAAAGGTACTAAAGACGTTAAAACCGTTGATGTGATTTCTCGTCGCTTCATAATATTAATGTTGAACCACAGAATACTTTTTGTGTGCAAAAATAACAACTTTATTCAACACGAATTTGTTCCCTGTCATACTGCTACGCTATTTTCATTGCAGAGCTTCAGTGTTTGTCTGATCTCCGTCTGTACATCAACACTGAAGCTCTGCAACGAAAATGGTGTAGCAGTATGACAGGGAACAAATTTGTGTTGAATAAAGTCATTTTTGTGCACAAAGTGTTCTTGTCGCTTAATAACATTAAGGTTGAATTACTGTAGTCACGTCGACTATCAATGTCTTTAGTAGATACCCTCGGATTTCATCAAAATTATCTTAATTTGTTTTCCGAAGACAAACGAAGGGCTTACAGGTGTGGAACGACATGAGGGTGAGTAATTAACCCTTTAAAACCGGATGGAGCGTCGGCGCTCCTATTTGCGTGTCTCTTTAAGAGCCAATAAAAACTGAACCCATATAAGTAGCACAAATTATTTTTGCATACAAAACTAGAGACTTTACACTTTCAGATCAAGCCCAACATGCTTCTGTTGCATTGTTTTCATCCTCTGAGTCCGAGTAATATGCGTTTACAACAAATACAGCACAGCCGCCAACTGAATACAAATATGTAGATTTCACGTGCTCATAACTTCATGAAAAATGCACAGATCATAGAAACATCATTATATAAAGCAGATTCTCAATCAACATAATATATTGCATTGATCACAAGACATTACTCACGGAATGATTTAACATACTTGGCTAAAAACATGTCTCTTCTTTCCGGGATGCAGTGTTCCAGTGTTCCGATCCATGTTCGTTTTCCAACATGGAATAACACAAAATAGGTATCATCTTAAAGCTTAGAATCTCATCTTTTTAATGCATCTAATCATTTTGAAAAACCTAACTCCTAACGAGTGCTGAGAAGTGCATCTAAACCGGAGTTTACTGCCCGTGGGTGCCATCTGGCTGCCAAAAAATGAATAATTTATTCAACTATACTTTATGCTATCACCACAAAAATTGAACCAGATGCAGCTCACATGTAGGAGAGCATCACCAAAAAAGTTTTTTTCTCCGATCTTATTGCCTTCCTGAGTTATTCCATGTCACAAAAAAAAGAGAAATTCTAAAAAAAAAAAAATTATATATATATACATTTTTTTTTTTTTTGTCTTTTATCAGCAGTTTCTCAGCAAGAAAATGTCCTAATTTATTTTTTCTAAAAATGTAAATGTGTTCTATCAAATGATACCTACCATTTGACTCTCCTTGCAACAATTTTGGAGTTATGAGTCTTTACTTTGGTGTATGTCGCTCAGAAAAAAGGAAAGAAAAAACCTCTAACAAAGCCTTCAGGTCTTAAAGGGTTAATGACAGAAATTTCATGTTTGGGTGAACTAACCCTTTAACATCATCTGATGCATTCAGTAACTACACCATCAGCTTTTTAAACGCATCTTCATTGACAGCCATTCAGAATGTATTCTGAGGAGGAAGCATTTTTTTGCAAGCAACATATTGTTTTATTTTAGTATAGGATAGTAGATGTTTTACCAGCTCTTAAATGTGAAACAGATATTTTGGATTGAACTTCTGTGGTCCCCTGAGCAACCTGATCGGGTCTGGTCACTGGTTTGTGTATTTAAAGCCCTCTTATGTGTCCTTTTGTTTTCAGATATCTATACCATCTTTGTCCTTGTAAAAGGTTCTCATCACAATATGTGTTTTGGATTTGTTTCCTTCCACTTGCTCTGTGGTTTACAGTCTCATCTTCTCTAATCAGTCTTTTATAGTAAAAGAGAAACACAGATGGATTTTGTCTTCTCTCTGAAATAAGTGTGAGGAGATGATCGGCTCTTCAGGTGATGGTTGTCGTGTCTGGAGTGGCTCCGATAGTGTCTGCCTTTTGTTAAGAGCTCCTTCAGATGCTCGGGAAACATTAGAGAAGGAAAGAGAGAGGATTAAAGGATGTTTCTGTAGGATGAGAAAATGAGGTTGTGAATTGTCCTCTTTCATCTGTAAATGATTTATTCGCTTCTTTCTTTCTCCAGCTCAATGCGGCAGCTGCTACTCTTTTGCCACTATGGGAATGCTTGAAGCACGAGTCCGAGTCCAGACGAACAACACCCAGAAGCCAGTGTTCAGTCCACAGCAAGTCGTGTCCTGCTCCCAGTATTCTCAAGGTAAAGCACGTGTTGATGCACTGAGGCAAATGTTTAATATGATCCGTATCTGTGCTGAACTTTAGAGGGCCCGTCTGCATATTTGCAGTTATTAAACTCTGACTGTTTGCTTTTCCAGTACCCTCAGGATTATGGTTACACAATCCGATTGAGATCAGAATGGATTCATTGCATAAATGTTTGACTTGGTGTTTTCCCCCCCTTTTTTCTCTCCTCCTCTAGGTTTTGTAAGATCAAAAATTTCAGTAACTCTCTTACAGTGCATGTTACATGTACTTACTATAATAATAACAGTAAATTATTCATTATTACATGCAACTAATGTAAGTACATGTTGTTTATTGATATTACTCAGTACTTTAATGCATAATTACACTGTAACTAAATAAGTGTAACCAAAATTTCTATAGGGATATAGGCATGTATGCTTTTATACATGGCTTTATTTTCATTTAAGCTTCGCATTGTTTTGAATGTGTAAAGTATAGGGATAAAAATCTTCTCATTTTAATTGCATTAAAATTGGGAGAGGAATGAACAAACTCTGCATAAGGGATGTTAAAATGTATGTTTTTATACAGTCTTTTTAAAATATGCATGCTGTTTTTAAATTATAATATAACTGATATTATTATGATTATTATTATTATTATTATTATGATTATTATTATTATTAATGACAACAGTTCCTTTTATTTGTTAAATGTTATAGTTGTTGCTACCACAAACAAATTGTATAATTTAACACTTTTCTGATATCATGTATAAATTGTTGCAATTGTCATAATCAAATTATCACCACAAATATATAACATTTATATGAATCAGTTTTACTATAATGTTTGTCCCTTTTTTCCTTCCCATAAATGTGCAAAATGTTCTGCAGTTAATGTTAAAAGATTAGTTCACTTCAGAATTAAAATTTCCTGATAATTTACCCCCATGTCATCCAAAATGTTTATATCTTTCTTCAGTCGAAATGAAATTAAAGTTGTTTTTTTTTGTTTGTTTTTTTTTTTTTTTTGAGGAAAACATTCCAGGATTTTTCTCCATATAGTGGACTTCACTGGGGTTCAACGGGTTGAAGGTCCAAATTACAGTTTCAGTGCAGCTTCAAAGAGCTCTACATGATCCAAGACGAGGAATAAGGGTATCATCTAGAAAAATCTGCCATTTAAAAAAATAAATAATGTAAATACTTTTTAACCACACATGCTCATCTTGCACTGCTCTGTGATTGCGCCACGCATTACATAATCATGTTGGAAAGGTCACGTGTGATGTAGGTGGAAGTACCAATCCAGTGTTTACAAAGAGAATGTGCAAAGACTAAGTCAAAAAACATAAAACGATAATGTCGGGCGATTTTGAAGTATAATATTTTGCATATAAATTGGTCATTTAAAAAAAAAATCAAATCATTTCGCTAGATTAGACCCTTATTCCTCGTCTGGGATCATGTAGAGCTCTTTGAAGCTGCACTGAAACTGTAAATTGGACATTCAATCCGTTGAACCCCAATGAAGCCCACTATATGGAGAGAAATCCTGGAATGTTTTACTCAAAAACCTTTAATTTTCTTGGATGACATGGGGGTGAGTAAATTATCAGGAAAACTTAATTCGGAAGTGAACTAATCCTTTAATGAAAGTCAGAGTCTGTATTTTAAGGGTTTTGTTGACTTCTGTACAGGTTGTGATGGAGGTTTTCCATATCTGATTGGTAAATACATCCAGGACTTCGGCATTGTGGAGGAGGACTGTTTCCCGTACACTGGGGATGATTCTCCCTGCAAAGTACCTGAGAAATGCACAAGGTACTATGCCTCCGATTATCACTACGTGGGTGGGTTTTACGGAGGATGCAGCGAGGCGGCCATGATGCTGGAGCTGGTCAGGAATGGCCCCATGGGTGTGGCACTGGAGGTGTACCCAGATTTCATGAACTACAAAGAGGGCATCTACCATCACACTGGCCTTCGTGACGCCAACAATCCATTCGAGCTGACCAATCATGCAGTGTTGTTGGTGGGGTATGGGAAGTGCCATAAGACCGGGGAGAAATACTGGATCGTGAAGAACAGCTGGGGAAACAACTGGGGCGAGAATGGGTTTTTCAGAATCCGTCGTGGAACGGATGAGTGTGCCATTGAGAGCATTGCTGTAGCTGCTACACCAATCATCAATCTGTAAAGAGTGTGTAGACGAATTGGTCAGTTGAAATAAGCACGGTCCGTTAAAGTCAAGTTTCAGATTATTTTTATAACTGCAATCCTGTGGCCTAAAAAAAGGGAAAACAGCGCTGTTTTAAGTTTGTTGCCAAGTTGTGAACTTCTAATTTGTTTCTTGAAAAAATTTTTTTTTTTTTTTTTTTTTTTTTTTTGCCCATGACCAGCAGGTTAGGTGATCAAAGAAGCCATGTAGAATAGTAATTCACTGTCCTGTAATTCATCTTTTTCTCTTTCAGGTTCCTTTTCATAGTTAATGGTGTGAACATGTGTAATTACAAGACCCGATAGACTTGATTCTCTCTCATTTCCTCATTTCTCAAACATTATGAATCTTTAAACCAACTTCAGCCGCCTTCAAAGCATTTCACTTAGGCTTCAAGGTTCTTCTCTTTGGTCTGGTTCCATGTGACATTTGACGTCAACTCTGTCTCCAGAGCTTTGACTTTTCCTGTTGCTGGCCTCTAGGGAATCTGTTCATCTTCTGTGCCTTTTACTGTCCCTTCTGTTGTCGGCAGCCTTTTTAAAGAACAATAGTGGAGCCACTCTGTTTCTGTCCTTTCATCTCGAAGCATCTAGTCGAGATGTTGTTTTGCTCAGATCCACCTGAGAATGAAATATGGAGCTTGAAAATTCCCCAGATGTCATCTTCCTCTGAGCTGTCTGTATGCCTTGGAAAAACTCTCGCTCTGATTCAGCCTGTCGTGTTTTTTGTCTTGGGTCACCTGCGTTTCCAATTGTTGCTGTCAGCTAAAAACAACCCTGTCTAGAGTCTAGTTATGGCTTTAAATTGATGTGACCATCTTAATCAAGAGGTTAGACCTACATACATTTTGCTGTGCTGTGTTTTGTTGCAACTGACCTTCTGTCTGCATCCATTCAATCTCTTCCTCTCGAACACACCAACATTGCTGTCCTTTTGTTTATTTGTTCTGTTAGTGTGGATTTCCACATGAGCCGTGTGAATGACAAAAAGGCCATTTAATTTTCTCTTGCTGGATCTGCGCTAATGAAAGTTGGGTGCCTTCAGGTGCTGCAACCACTGCTTAAAGTGTTTTTTAGAAAAAAGGGATTTTAAATTTTCATTGATCCATGTGAGCTCTGAATGTCACATTTGCAATCTACTGCATACATTTTTGCACCACTGTTTTAATTGGACATGACGTCATTTTGTATTCCGAGAATATCAAGTTGGCAATTGTTCTCAGGAAAATCAGTACTTGTGGATTAATGAACAATCACTTTATCAATAGCAATAGACTAAAGGGATGTGTATGTATATTGAGTCCTGTCAGGCTATTTGCCAAAAGACAAGCTGCTCAGGACTATATGAATCCAAGGGTTTATCACAATCTTTGATTTTTGCCTTTGTATCTGTGTATCTCTGTATCTGTGGTCATGAGCTTTAATAAAATTGCGTTTTAAGATACTTTTGACTTCAGGTGTACTTGACTTTTTGCTTCCTAAATACTACATGAAATCAGACTTTTATAAATTGAACCCATAAATGATATTATGAAATCCAATTGAAATTGACAGTTCAGAATTTGTGGGTTTTGGTCATTTGGGATGTAACGAAACATTTGCATCAGAACTATCCGCTTGTTAAGTCTGTCATCACCTTTTCAAGTCCAAATGCTATATCACATGCCAAAAGCAAACAACAAACTGTGTGAATATACACTCGCGGTAATAACCAAAAACCATGATCCTATAACCTTTATCTTCAAATCAAAATTTAAGGTGGCCAGACTCTTATGTCAGATTTTTTTATGAATCGTTAAAAAATAGGCTTTGTCCCATGAACAAAAAGGAAAACTGGTCTCATTGCATCCGCTTGTCAGAGAAAAATGTAACTACCTTAAAGTCAATACTTTCAGTTCATACTGCAATCTGCTAACCTACCTAGTTATTTTTATTGTTGGCGTAGTACGTTATGAGACCAGTTTTCCGGTTTCAAATTTTTACTTGCTCTGCCAAAAACACAAAGTAATGAATAAAAAATATTATTTTTGTGTTTGACCCATGCAACCATGCAATAAGTAAGGTTATGATTTAGACACCAGTGAAATTTCATCATTCTCGATACCAATCTCAATACCACATCCCTAACTAATATAAATTTGAAATATTATGAGGTAAACAGTCAATAATAAAATAAGAACAAATAAATTATGAGCAATAGCACAAATGGGTCTCCAGCGCGGGAGTCGGATGCTCTAACAAGGAGGCTAAAGCTGCAACTCCTAACGTCAGTCACTAGAGGATCTCTTGAGATCAGAGGAGTGAGGTTTACTTGCACAGCGACTACAAGCTGACCTCTGTTACATGCACACTAAACTTCTCACAGTACTGAATTGAGTCTGACTTAAAACCATGTGCAAATGATAAACTTTCATGATGATGCAGCACTGGCCCGACATTTCCAACAACTGTCCTGATCGTCATTAACCCTGGCCCGAAGCCATTGGGACGTCCTTATTGCCAAGCCCTGGAGAAGCACCAGAAGTGATGCAACCCGTTTTACAGAATACAGAAGTTTGTTACGCATAACCCCCATTGGTGTCCTGGATGCCATGAGCCTGGACACTATAGTGCACTCTGTGAGCTATTAAAAGCTTGGCTTAAATGTGTCATGAATAAATCGTGCTCACAAACTGTAGAGATTTTATTCTCAACAGAAGGGATTAGAGGCTTGGATCTGGAAATGGTAAACCTTACATCACGACATAAGTGAATAGCCTCAATGATCTCAAGGAACACCTCTAGACCTTAAAGGAACAGCTTACTTGAGAATTTGGTTTTAGGGGGCATTACGGTAACTGAATTATTTTTTGCAGTTTACCTGTGCTGCTTAACGGCACAATCTCTTTAGTCCACTTTTACAATTTTCCTGATAATTTACTCACCCCCATGTCATCCAAAAAGTTCATGTCCTTTTTTCAGTCAAAAAGAAATTAAGGTTTTTGATGAAAACATTCCAGGATTATTCTCCTTATAGTGGACTTCAATGGCCTCCAGACGGTTGAAAGTCAAAATTGCAGTTTCAGTGCAGCTTCAAAGGGCTTTAAACGATACCAGACGAGGAATAAGGGTCTTATCTAGCGAAACGATCGGTATTTTCTAAAAAAAAATAAAACTGTATATGCTTTATAAACACAAAATATCGCCTTGAACGTGCTTCCGCTTTCCGCATTCTTCATACGCCTTCCCAATTCTACTTACGGAAAAAAACTAAACTGGCGCCGCGTTCGTTCCGTAAGTTGAATAGGGACGGCGTAGGACACACAGCGTAAGCGTTTTGAAGAATGCGGAAAGCGGAAACGTGCAAGGTGATATTTTGTGTTTATAAAGCATATACAGTTGTGTTTTTTCGAAAATGACCGATCGTTTCTCTAGATAAGACTCTTATTCCTCGTCTGGTATCGTTTAAAGCCCTTTGAAGCTGCACTGAAACTGTCATTTTGACCTTCAACCGTTTGGAGTCCACTATAAGGAGAATAATCCCGGAATGTTTTCATCAAAAACCTTAATTTCTTTTCGACTGAAGAAAGAAAGACATGAACATCTTGGATGACATGGAGGTGAGTAAATTATCAGGAAAATTTTATTTAAAAGTGGACTAATCCTTTAACCATTCTCGTGTCTTGAATCCAAATTCGTATCCAAGCCAAAGCACATTATTCTGTAGTATGGAGGTCCAATGTAAATTTAATATAATTGGAACCCGTTACAAAAATGTACTGTGGTGGTACCATGGTACCGAATAATTACTATATGCCATAGTATTTATTTACATGGTGCTGAAAAGTACTTTAAAAAATACCAAAAGCATGAGTGTTTATTTTATTGATGAGAGCTTGCTTAACAGGCAGCAAGTATGGTTACCATGGTAACCACTTATTTATTTAACTGTCATGCACTCATGGTGCCCAGCCCGCATGGGCCTATCCAGTCATTAGGAAAAATGTCCATCAAAATTGTATTATATACAATAAAACAATATAATAAGCCACAACATCCTGACATAATCACAACTAAATCACCTCATTTCAGGATACAAAGTCTTTTGTCTTAATAAATAATAAGTGTAAATAATAGGGCCTACACTTCAGTCTTTGCACATTTTGAGACTCTATCACTGTAATTAGTGAAGAAAAGTTCTTGGGGGTGTGGTCCTGACACCCTTACAAACATTTACCATAGTTATTTTAAAGTGATTGTATGTTTTTGTTAGTGTTTAGTCTAACTTTAGAAGTAACTTTTATCGACAACTGTACTTACCATTCCGAATCGCTCAAGTTTCAACCGGCCCTCGACCCCTCCATCTCCTCACGTCTCTGGTCTCATGCTCGACTGACGAGTCACAAGTTGAGTTTTTCTCTCCGCGGGGCGTTTCTGTTTCTTCCCTCAGAGTCTCACTGCAGATCACACGCGTCCATGTTCGGCTCCATCTCACACAAACATGCAGAACCATCACCTGAAGGAACACCTGTATAAAATCCTGGTGATCGGGGATCTGGGTGTGGGGAAAACCAGCATCATCAAGCGCTACGTGCACCAGAACTTCTCACCAAACTACCGCGCGACGATCGGCGTGGATTTCGCGCTCAAAGTTCTGAACCTCGAGCAGGAGACCGTCCGACTGCAGCTCTGGGACATCGCCGGTAATTTCTAATTTAATTTAATTTAATTTAATTTAATTTAATTTAATTTGTCTATTTTCTTCTGAGCCCAAGATTTGTTAAAAATGATTAGAATAATTATAATTAAAGAAACATTTTAATCACACAATATATTTGTATTAATTTGTGTAGTAGGCTAATACAAACATTAATTATTATGTTCGTGATTATAAGTATTTTTTTTTTATTCTTGAAGTTGTGAAGAACTTGTATAATATTTTATGTGTAGCCTATTTATAGATAGAAAGATGTAAATGAATTCTACACACTTAAAGGCATTATATATTGTGGTATAAAATTGCTATGTGGACCAAGCGTATTCAAATATGTCGTAATCTAATTACGATGCCTCGTTGTTTTATTCAATTCTCTCTTGAATAACGTTCCTCACGAGCGAGTGCGCGCACTGCGCGGTCATGTGCTCACCCCTCATGTGAGGGAGATTTCCAGAAGAAGGAAAACAGGAACGTCGTTGTGAATAGGAGATGAAAGAATGACAAATCATTATCCTGTCTGATGTCCCTGTGCTTTTCATCTCCTATTTACAACGACGTTCCTGTCTTCCTTCTTTTGGAAATCTCCTTCACATAGGCGACGGACACATGACCGTGCAGTGCGCGCGCTCGCTCGTGAGGAACGATATTCAGTCAAATGTATTTATATAGCGCTTTTTACAAACCACAATACACATTGTTTTAACCCATTTGTGCCCATTTTTTTTTTTCCTGAATGGTTTCATGCATATAGTCGTGTTAATAGTATCCTATGTGAACATGTTCTGCATTTATTTTCCCCAGGTTTTTGTTTTTCCCTCAAAAATCATATTTGAATGTGCGACAAACATGTTGTATGCACTCCTCAACGTAAAATTTCAATATGAGGAGAACATTTGGCATCCAACTCAAAATAACTGCTTTCAACTGATCAATCTTTATTCATAATCAGATTTAAAAGTCGAAGAACATTCGATGTGAACCCAAAAAGTTGCATCTAGCTTATAATCTCTTGAATATTAAAAAACAACAAATCCATTTGTTCTAAACCCAGCATTTTTTAGAGTGTATGTTTTAGGTGGGATACTATCAAAGCAAAAAACACTAAACAAGACTAATAATCTTGATTTATTAAGCCATCAAACACAGTATACCCCATTTCCCCATGCACAGCAAAATCCCTAGAGTTAAATCAACTCTGCTCAGAGTACATATGGTCCCTCTCTAAATAGTGTTAAAACACTGAAGCAGAGTTAAAGTCACTTGTAGTTTTTGTTTTTCTCTTTTCTTCAGTGATTCTGCTTGTTAACAGCAGGTGTTCATCACTAATGTTCAATTATCACTTAATTAATTGTATAATTATCTCATTAACTTTAACTCTGCTTCAGTGTTACTTTAACACTATTTAGAGAGGGACCATATGTACTCTGAGCAGAGTTGATTTAACTCTAGGGATTTTGCTGTGTACTTACAAGGCATTTGCCCACCGGCAGCTGTAGTTACCGCTTGGACTTTTGACTAAGTTTGCCAAAAACTATAGATATATTGTAAGATTGGTCTTATGTAAATATATATATATATATATATATATATATATATATATATATATATATATATATATATATATATATATATATATATATATATCTCAACCAAACATATTTATTAGTATCATGAAAATTATGTTTCTTTGAGAGGGTTTGCCTTCATCATGTTTTGACTAAGTTTGCCAAAAACTATAGATATATTGTAAGATTGGTCTTATGTATATATATA
This sequence comes from Chanodichthys erythropterus, assembly GCF_024489055.1. Taxonomy (NCBI): domain Eukaryota; kingdom Metazoa; phylum Chordata; class Actinopteri; order Cypriniformes; family Xenocyprididae; genus Chanodichthys; species Chanodichthys erythropterus. The sequence goes on from NC_090237.1 coordinate 4,599,273, forward strand.
TATATATATATATATATATATATATATATATATATATATATATATATATATATATATATATATATATATCTCAACAAAACATATTTATTAGTATCATGAAAATTATGTTTCTTTGAGAGGGTTTGCCTTCATCATGTTTCCTGGAAGTAGGGTTGGAAGTTGGCAGCCTCATGTGATGGGAAGGAAGTGAATACCTTTTTTTGTTCTTGAAATCCTTTATTTGGTTGTTTTCTTGCATGTATTTGAGATATAAAACATGGATATCATCTAGAAAAATACTTACAAAAGGAAATGTGGGCTAAAATGGGTTAAAGCAACTTTTGATGTTTTGAATATAAATCTTAAAAAATGAACTCGATTTTAGATATATTTGGGCAATTAAAATAAGCTATCAAGTGGCATTTATTGGCATTTGTTTTAAAGGGCAACTATTTATTTCTCATAAAGGACTGCATTAGTTTCCATTGCAAGATTGTTCTTTCTGAGTTCTGCTTTCTTCAGTGTTTCTCAGACTTCACTCCAGTAACTTCTGACACTAATCCCGAGCATTGAGTCGTGGCCCAGATCAGAGCTTTAAGTTTAACGGCGTGAGGCTGGAGCTCAGTGGAGTTGATCAATATGAGCTGCTGGAATGTGCTTTTCCTCATTAATGATATCCAGGCTTTAGCTCGGATCCTTGGAAATGTGTACAAGAATCCCAAAGTACGATCACGTGGATCAGGGAGAAGAAATGTAGAGAGGGTGAAATTCTCTCACATTCACCCAAGGCTTCAACTGATAATAAACATCTCATTGTTGTCTTTGTGGTGATAGAATGCGTGTATGTTCCTTTCATTACCATGAAAAACACGTCCTGTAGGCTATAGGTGGTTTTACAGAAGACTCTCATGTGGTGTCTTCCGACTCCTTCCACAGGCCAGGAGCGTTTCGGGAACATGACGCGGGTGTATTACCGAGAGGCCATGGGAGCCTTCATCGTTTTTGACGTCACACGGCCGTCAACTTTCGAGGCGGTGACGAAATGGAAGGAGGATCTCGACGCCAAGCTGAGTTTATCCAACGGCAAACACGTGGCGGCTGTGTTGCTCGCCAACAAGTGTGATCAGGGCAGAGACGTTCTCACCAACAATGGCATCAAGATGGAGCAGTTCTGCCAGGAGAACGGCTTCGTGGGATGGTTTGAAACTTCAGCCAAGGTATGTAATGAACATCTGAAGACCCTGAGTTTATTTATTGACAGCCGATATTGATGTGAACACTGATTTAAGACGATTCAAGATCAGTGAGGTTAAAAGGTCAGAATTGGGATACTAGAATAAATATGATCTAGTTTCTGTTCTGCTTTGTGGTTTAATTGAAAGACTCGTTTATCCCACAGCACACACTCACAAGGATCTCAGACATTGTTTATTCAGCAAAAAATGTAATTCTGTAATCATTTACTCACCCTCATGTCATTTCAACCTGACTTTCTGACACACAGACAAGCTTATGAATGTGCAAACTGACACTTTCTTTAAGGTTTTAAAGGATTAGTTCACTTTCAAATAAAATTTTCCTAATAATTTACTCACCCCCATGTCATCCAAGATGTTCATGTCCTTCTTTCTTCAGTCGAAAATAAATTAAGGTTTTTGATGAAAACATTCCAGGATTTTTCTCCTTATAGTGGACTTCAATGGCCTCCAAACTGATGAAGGTCAAAATTACAGTTTCAATGCAGCTTCAAAGGGCTTTAAACGATTATTCCCCTATTCTACTTACGGAACGAACACAGCGCCAGTTCCATTTTTTCCATAAGTAGAATAGGGAAGGCGTAGGACATACAGCGTAAGCTTTTTGAGGAATACGAAAGTGCAGTTTTGGCGGAAGCACCTGGAAGGTGATCAGTTGTTTATATAAAGCAATTTTTTCGAAAATGAGTGATCGTTTCTCTAGATAAGACCCTTATTCCTCGTCTGGTATCGTTTAAAGCCCTTTGAAGCTGCACTGAAACTGTCATTTTGACCTTCAACCTTTTGGAGGCCATTGAAGTCCACTATAAGGAGAATAATCCTGGAATGTTTTCGTCAAAAACCTTAATTTCTTTTTGACTGAAGAAAGAAGGACATGAACTTTTTGGATGACATGGGGGTGAGTAAATTATCAGGAAATTTTATTTGAAAGTGAACTAATCCTTTAATGAAGAAAACTAATTTTTATCAATGTTCAAACTGAATCATATCTGAATATACTGTACACACTACCAGGGCCTAAAACACACACCTGCTAATGGCCAGTGACTTAAAGGATTAGTTTATTTCAGAATTAAAATTTCCTTATAATTTACTCACCCCCATGTCATCCAAGGTGTTCATGTCTTTCTTTATTCAATCGAAAAGAAATTAAAGTTTTTGAGGAAAACATTCCAGGATTTTTCTCCATTACAGCCAACGGGTTGAAGGTCCAAATGTCAGTTTCAGTGCAGCTTCAAAGAGCTCTACATGATCCCAGATGAGAAATAAGGGTCTGATTCTCTAAATCCATTTTCTAAAAAAATAAATAAAAACCTTTTAACCACGAATGCTCGTCTTGCACTAGGTGCTGCCTACGTCACACGTGACCTTTCCAACATGATTACATAATGCGCAAAGCTAGTGCAAGATGAGCATTTGTGGTTATATAATTTTATTATTTTTTTTTTTTAAATGACTGATCGATTAACTAGGTAAGACTCTTATTCCTCACCTGGGATCATGTAGAGCTCTTTGAAGCTGCACTGAAACTGACATTTGGACCTTCAACCCGTTGAACCCCAGTGAAGTTCACTATATGGAGAAAAATCCTGGAATGTTTTCATCAAAAACCTTAATTTCTTTTCAACTGAAAAAAGAAAGAAATAAACATCTTGGATGACATGGTGGTGAGTAAATTATCAGGAAAATTTTATTCTAAAGTGAACTAATCTTTTGAGGGTGTTTTGTTCCGAAACAGGGACTAAATTCATTACACTGTTGCATTTTCTTCTTGGTTCGGTTCGCTTTCACATTTCAACATTTCAAAGCGTACCAAAATGCGTTTATGCAAGTCACATGCGAGTACAAGTGTCCTCTTATTGGTCAGAGTTTTCTCTGCATCATCCATCAAAATAATGATTGACAAGTTCGCTCCATGAGCTTATTGTGGCTTTATTTGTAAAGTCAAGACACACACAAACACTGAATATAGCTATCTTTCCCGCTGTTAAATTATATACTACATTCATATTAATGCTGCAGCAAATACAATTATATTACAATAATTTACTGGCCAAAAATATTTTTTACCAGCCATGAAACAGATTAATCCTTATTAAAGTTCCAAAAGTTATTCAGTCAAGAGCAATGAGTGATTGTTCTTTGTTGTTTGATTAACATTAAACAACAGCAGGAATATTAGGCTGCTGTCACTTTAAGAGCTAATGCATGGATCCAGTATACTGTTTTCTGCATTCCGCACAGTCTTGTGAATATTTGAGCGGCCAAGCCTTTCAAAGGATACTTCTTTGGCCATGAGTGTGGAAAGACACATGCGCATAAAGCTCAAGTCACTCGCATACGCCCTGTTGTACGCGCTGACACACAAATTGGGCTGCACGCGGACAATGTGCACAGATGTCCGTAGACCGTCCTGATGATGACAGTGCGTGGAACGCGAATGGCCGAAGTATACTCTGGGCTTGAGACGTGGATTTCTGGGCGCGTGCTTCGGATGATTGCGCACAGAAAACTTCCCACACCGTGAATAATGAATTGGGTATTGAATAAATTATTTAAATTGGCAAGTTTTAAACTTTTGTGACGATGCAGCACTGCCCCGTCATTAACACTCTGAGGTCTGAGGGTATCGCCGGCGATACCACCGCGTTTTTTTTCTTACCAATGTGAAAGAGACTCAAAATACTCCGTCAATGTTGCACATACAATTAAGAGTTATACACCATTTTAATCTGTTGAATATCTTCTTTCATTTGAGTACACTCAGAGTAAAAACAAAATGCTGTGCTTTTTGTAAAATAAACATATAAAAATCCATCAATATTTCTCCAAATGTGCATGCTTTAAGCTAAAAGCCTATATGAAATGCCACAGAGGTAACATAATTGTTCAGACTCTGATACCATTAGAATACCATTATTTTAAATTGAGCTGAGACATGATTACAGAGGGTTATTTCACAGCCTACCTGACTGAAAGGCCTCATTAATGTGCAAGTCATTTCAGGTCATTATTATGTGATTTTTTTTGTCTTGTCAGGTCTAAATGGCCCATTATTCATGATCATTCACGCCTCCAGGCATACTGTGTTTCTTGACAAAAAGTGTCTTACAAAAACTAAATCAATATATTGTTTTATATGAAGGAGTAGGCAGCATAATTTTTACATAATTCTGAAGCAAAAACTCTAGTCTACAACCTCCAATACCCAGAAGTCTCGTGAATACAGATTTAATATACTTTTTTGGCCTTATTTCAGTGACTTAAGTTTTTTGTTTTTTCAATAACCACGCATAAACGTTATTCCTTCAAAAACACAAACATGTACATACATGTTCCTCACATATTATTGTAGCCTAGTTTGTGCTGAATACAGTGTAATGACACTTTTGTCATTTATATGTTTATGAACAACTGAAAAAAGCACAAATGTCAGGGCATGTCAAAACTTCTCCAGGCCCCAAATCAGCCTCAGACTCCAGAGGGTTAACTGTCTTGAGCAATTTTGCATTGTTAGAATTTATAAAAATATTACTGACCAACTGGTCATTGACACAGTTTCAAATACTCGCCAACGCATTTGGTGCATGTTAAATTTAGGCCTGCACATTACCATTTAAACGTTTGGGGTCGGTATGATTTTTATGTTTTTGAAAGAAGTCTCTTCTGCTCACCAAGGATGCATTTATTTGATTTTTTAAAAAATATTTGTTAACATGTAATTTATTCCTGTGATCAAAGCTGAATTTTCAGCATCATTACTCCAGTCTTCAGTGTCACATGATCCTTCAGAAATCATTCTGATATTCTGATTTGCTGCTCAAGAAACATTTCTGATTATTATCAATGTTGAAAACAGTTGAGCTGCTTTATATTTCTGTGCAAACAGTGATGCATTTTATTCTTCAGGATTCTGAATAGAAAGAGCAGCATTTATATGAAATAGAATCTTTAGTAGAAATATAAATGTTTTACTGTCACTTTCAAATTAATGTGTCCTTGCTTAATAAAATCATTTTAAAAATCCTTTGACTGATAATGTACGCAAAGTGAGTGAGCTGAAACACAGTTTAATGACTCCTTTTGTGCTCCGTGGATGAAAAGAAGTCTTTGGAAAGCGTCCAGGAATGACACAAGGTTGAGTAAATGATGACTTGAACTTGAATGTTTTTGGATGATCTATTTTTTGCCGTCTGACCTTCTAGGCTGTTTTACAGGCGGTTAATTGAAGTGAATCACGTGTGTTTGTGCGTAAAGAAGTGTGATTGTCTCATTTGAGCTGACAAAATCACTTTCTGCTGACTCACAGCCCTTCTGTTACAGTGTGTCATGACTCATGAATATTCACGAGCTAATTAATGCAGTCACAGCCAGAGACAAGGTGTGTGAAGACTGACAGGAAAGGTATCACTCTCTCTCTCTCTCTCTCTCTCTCTCTCTCTAGGAGAATATTAATATAGATGAGGCAGCACACTGTCTGGTGAAGCACATTATAGCAAATGAGAATGATCTGCTGCAGTCAGAGGTTACAGAAACCATCTCGCCGCAGCAGGAGTCCAGCCGCGGAGGAACCTGCTCAGCGTGTTTCAGGTCCTGAAGTTGCACATGGATCTACAGCCAGATCGAGATCTGGAGTCCCAGAGGAACACTTCTCCATTCAACCTCATTCCCATCTCGTTTCTTTCACGTCTTTTCCCATTCTGGCCTCATATCGTTCTTCTCTTCTCATCTCGTTCATGTCCCCTCTCGTTTATTTGTGTCCGCACCGGAGAGGCGACCCTGTCACCGTGTCTCGGTTTCCATGGTAACAGACTTATCGAACACTCTGCAGGGCAGAAAATGTTTTAAGAGAAAGAGACAGTGGTGAGAATCCGTCCGCAGAACTTCACGAGAAGTTCCTGCTGAATCATCAGGGCGCGAAAAAGACCCCAAAGACCGATTCCGCATTTTTACCATCCATTCAGTGAGGCTGTTTGATGTTATTAACATTTTACTGCTGTTAATTCATATTTTTATTGACCATCAGAAATCAGCTTAATAAGCAAAACCAACAAATTAAAAACATTTTATTCTTGCCCACTGAGCAGAGTGAAACTTCATATTTTCAATATTTTTTTCAAGGCAGCCAAAGTCATGCTACTAATGAATCATGAATGCTAGCCTTAAAAATGTTCATGAATTTCAATATTTCTGGTGTGCGGAACACAGATGATTCTAAAATGTTCTCATTTAGAATGTTAGTCATTTGTTTGAAACACTACAGTGCCATCAACCGGCAACATGTGCTCTTTTTATTTATCAAAAATGATGTCATGTAAATACCCCTGTACTTACCCAGTATACAGCAAAACAGTTCAGAGTATTAATAAACAGTCTTTACTTAAGTGTGTCCATGAGTTCATGTTCAGTGAATTGCGAGGTTAGTAATTTGGCTTTGTTGTGTTGTTATAAAAAAGTTTGTGCAGTTAGCTGGAACAAGCAGATGATGGTTTTATGCCTATCAACTACTACAGATAATAAATCTGACTTCTTCCTCAGTTATAGTCAAGCCAACTTTATTTATATGGCGCTTTTTACAATGCAGATTGTGTCAAAGCAGCTTTACAGTGATAACTGGTATATAATTTTGGCTGCACAGCAGTTATAAAGAACAGAAGATGTTTATAGTAGTGAACGTCTTATTGAAAGATGTAGAGTCGTCTCAATATATATATATATATATATATATATATATATATATATATATATATATATATATATATATATGTATTTAGACCTAATTTTAAGATGTATGTACTTGAATTGCACATAAAATTTCCATTTATTTATATACCACATTTTTGACAAACTAATTTAAACTTGTATGAGATGCATATTTGTCAGTTATACATAAATGAGTTTTCTCACAATTAACAGATTTATGCTAAGCAATTTAAATGATGCATTTTGAAAGTATGCTTATTTAAATAACTCTTACCCGTTTCTTTTGTGTGACTGACAAATATGCATTACATTATGTTTATTAGTTTGTTTAAACTGTGTAATCCAAATTGGTGGACATTTTATATGCAATTCAAATATAAATCTTAAATTTAGGCCTAAAAATAGTATGTTGATTCTCCAGAAAAGCACTGGCGCAACTAAAAGTATGTGTTGTGTTTGGGGCAGTTTTTTTTTTTTTTTGTATGTTTAAAAATTAATGATTTTCAAGGCATAATTTGCCATAAATTGGAGTTTGTCCTATAAACAGTGTTACAGAAAAAAACCTCAGTGTCTGCGTTTGCTCGGGAGTGCAGCGCTCAGGCCGTGTGATCCCAGTCTCGCGGCTCCTAATGAAATAAATTGGTTCCCAGATATTCCAGGTCAATTCATCTCTGACCTGACACACACAGGGAGGAGAATTCATTTGATATGCAAACTAGAGCATGACCAATAGGTCAACGGGTAATTTTCTTTCTCTCTCTGATGTGGTGGGTTGAAATGATACACATGCTTGTAGTTCTGGATCTTGTGAGGGTTTTTTTTTTGCAGTTTATCAATGATTGTGATTTGGTTATGATTCTGGAAGATCTCTTTTATTTATTTTCTTCTCTGAAAACATTACCTAGAATTTGTGGTGTAAACATCACTACTATTTCTCATAGTAATTTGGACAAACCCATTTGGCTGCATCCCAATCTACATATTACTGTCTTACAACTCCAAATATATATATGTATATATGTATGTATATATATATGTATATATATATATATATATATATATATATATATATATATGCATATATATATATATATATATGTATATATATAATTTGTTTGCTTATATTAAAACTGCAATCCAAACTGAAATTGTTAACATTTAATGTGCAATTCAAATACATAAATCTTCAAATTTAGGCCTAAATGTATGTACTTTGCGGGAGGTGACTGGAAAGCATATACTGTTGTAGAGTATGAAGACTGCAAAAAAATTATAGTTGCAATTAGCTATCAAAACTACACATTTAGCACTAGAATATAATATTGTATATATCCAAGATGTCAGTTAAGACAACTTCACATTTCAAGTTGATTAAACTTAACACTATAAGTGGAAACAAAAAAAAATTTTTTTTTACATGTTTTCACCACACTAGTGTGGCATGCATTAATCCTAATCTTGCGTACTACTTAGGACTTGTAGTATATGAATTGGCATTCAGCTCATGTCTCCGTATTTGCCTCATTTTGATTTCTCAGCTTGTATCTTGTGCAATACCTGTTTGAATTTCTCAGAATTGAAAAGAGCAGATTCATTTTCGGTCTCAATTACTGTGAGAATTTTTTTGTCCATCGTTCATATTACAACCTTTCCCTCGTCAACTCTCTCTCTTGCTCGTTCGCTGGGATTTTTTAAATGAGGAGGTGAACTGAATTCTGGGTATGGTTGACATTGTTCCAGACCGTCTCAGCTCTGACAGGCTGTCACAGTCCACAGGAGAATAAGGTCTTCCTGTCACAGAGGAACAGTATTTTCCTCTTTTCCTTTAAAGGTTTTGCCCTCTTTTTATTGCCTTTTTTCTCTTTTCTTTTCTGTAATTAACTGAAAGTTCAGTCAAAAAACTTGAAGCATCAACTGCAGAGACATAAGAATACACTTTTTAGGGAATGCATGTCTGTGCACATTATAGCCTACTGCAGAATATTACTATTTTTGATGATATAAATAGCAAAATTATACATCTAAGTACTGTATCCCACAATGCAATATGTCCAACACCGCACATCACTACACTATTGACAGTAGACATTGGACCTTTTTGGCAGCAAAATTTCATTAATGTGACCACAGAAACTATTTAAGCTTGTTTCCGCCACCTTTTTTAAAAGGTAATTGGGACTTTTTACTTTTTATATCACAATTCGGACTTTTTCTTGCAATTGTGAGTTTACATCTCACAATTCTGACTTTTTTTCTCAGATCTGTGTGATATAAACTCACAATTGTGTGTTATATAGTCAGAATTGCTTGATATATATGTCTATTTTTCTCAGAATTGGACTTTATAACTTGCGGTTTTTATCTCACAATTCTGATAAAAGAAGAGAGTACTGCGAGAGAAAAAGTGAATTTTGAGATATAAACAATTGAGAGAAAAAATACCGAATTGCAAGATAAAAAGTCGCAGTTATCTTTAAAAAAAAAAAAGGCACATATATGTATGTATATATATATATATATATATATATATATATATATATATATATATATATATATATATATATATATATATATATGCCTTAATGTTATGAATAAGCTGGTATGTTCCAAAACAATGACAAAATTCACCTTTAGGAGGTATTAGCATTCAAAACGTACAGTCTCTCACTTCCGCTAAAATGGATCACGGATTTTCAGTGCTCTCTAGAATCTGAAGTCCCGCCCCCTCCTACACTATAAACAGACGCGGAAGCTGCGGCTGAAATCGATCATTTGTTCACACATTTACTAGTTTCTATATGGTGTATAGTGCACTATAAAGAGGATAGTGAACAATTCAGACAGAGTAAATATGCTTTCCTTTGACACGAATGAAGTCAGTTTTTGCGTTAGTGTCACGTGAACGAGCACAGTCTGCTCTGGTCTAGAGACACGACAGCACAGAGCAGATACGCGCGAGTTGGCACAGACCACAAAACGTTTGGACACATTTGAATTCTACAAACAATGCTATATTTTAAAGCAATATGGAGGAGAAACGGTTAGAGATTATGAGGAAAATCAGGTTTTATGAGCTCAACGGCTCTGGCCGATCTGTGATCTAAGCGAAACGCTATTGGCTATTTTGAAAAAAAAGGGGAGGAGCTTCTAAATATATCCTGCCCTGTCTTCCTGTTTCATTGGAAATTACGTCAACATTACGTCAACACAATGAATAAAGATGCGCGTTCAAAGGCACTTCAGTGTGTCTTTAAGGCACGTGACCGAGATGATGAGTCAAATCAATATGAGGAAATCTTTCACCCTCATGCAATCCCAATCGCATGGATTCCAATTAAATGCCTGGATTTCGCCCATGAAAATTCGCCAAACAACGGTAAAAGTGACCGCACTTTTAAATGTTTCAAACACTTGTTACATTGTTGTCACATGACCTCATTACATGCATGTATAATTCAGTGATTGGCGTCTATATATCAAATTTCCAATTGTAACCCAAGGTTTGAGTAGTCCAATTCTAAATAATAAATGCCTGATAAATGTGTCCAATGCTGTCTTTGATTAATAGATAGAGAGTGCGAGGAGATCAAATGACCAAATCCAGAGTAGGCTATTTAATAAGGACGGTAGGAATAAAGATGATCTGTAAATACACCATTTGCAGAAAGAAAAAAAAAAGCAGCTTTAGAAGCAGGACAGTGAATTATAGCAGATAAAATTAAAATTGACATAGCTTGACATTTAATTAAAACAAAATGTGTGTGTGTGCGCGCATGAAAAAGAGAGAAGGACAACTGTCTGCAAATGATAATGTATTCATTCAACTGCTATAATAAATGTTTTCATTCATAAATCATTCACAAGAAAAGTTAAAAACAATTGTACAGCAGCATTTAAAGACATGTGTTCAAATGCATTCAAACACATGCATGTTACTCATGCAGATGTGTGTGTGATTGTTTTAGTGTAGACTGCAAGTCATCACTCATCTGGAGTTTAAGCATCTCTGACACCTGCAGTAATGAGAAAAGCCTGCACCTGTGTAAGTGTGACATCTGTGAGTAATGGCACGCATGTACAGGACATGAGGAAATACGAAAGACCCCCTGCAGGAACAGGTAGAGGTGGGCAGGAGTCTAATGAAGCTCAAATTTTACCCAAATAACTACTGACAGTCACACAATACATCAAATATGAGCAAGCAAATGTCAGTTAAACACACACGTGTAGGTATGTGATTGAGATCAATAGTGGACATAAGTAAAAAATGCTGCAGATGAAACCTGACACATCCCACTAGCATGCTTCATAAAAATAAAGGTTCCTTATTGGCATCTATGGTTCATGAAGAACTTTAAAGGGGCTATATGTAAGATTTTTACTTTAATAAAGCATAAAAATACCCCAATATGTTCGCAGATATTTAGGAAACATGCTAAGTTCACCTACTTGTTCCTTAGAAAAACAATGCTACATCCAGATATTCTACTTTGAAATGTGTGTTCCGTGTCAGAATGTCTGTCTTTGTTTTGGTTTGTGCGAAACCGTGTGCTGCCAGTTTATCCAACAGTACTTAGACATCACAGGTTGCCAGTTGGCGGAAAACACAACATACTGCAGCCATAGAAACCAGCAAACAAACTGGGTCAGAGAATCGCAGATTCTACCTGACCTAAAAAGCCTCTGCATCCATCAAAAAATCTCTATGAACGACAGCATATTAAAACAGATAAATCAACTCATCAGCTTACAGTGTGTAAGTCTCCTCAGCTTTCATTGACAATTGCGCTCCCTATTGTTGTGTGTCCTCAAGAAGGCCACCCGCGTCTTTGAACGAGGGGGCGGGGCAAACAATATTTTGAATTTGGACTGCAGTACCTATTTAGACCACTGGGTGTCATTCCTACACAGAGCCCCTTTAACATCCATGGAACCTTACTTCTTCAGATTATTGAATGTATATACACAGATGAGCCACAACAGCCTGATCCGCCAAAGCATGGACTCTACAAGAGCCCTGAAGGTGTGCTGTGGTATCTGTCTCCAAGATGTTAGCAGCAGATCCTTCAAGTCCTGTAGGTTGTGAGGTGGAGCCTCCATGGACTTGTTTGTTTAGCACATCCCGCAGAAGCTTGATTGGATTGAGATCTAGGGAATTTGTGCAGTGTGGCAGGGCACATTATCCTGCTGAAAGAGGCACTTCCACCAGGAACACCATTGTCATGAAGGGATGTACCTGATCTGCAACAACATTTGCATGTGTCAAATTTACGTCCAAATTTATGGGTGGATCCAGTGTTTCCCAGCAGAACATTGCCCAGAGCATCACACTGTCTCTGCCAGCTTGTCATCATCCCACAGTGATCCTGGTGCCGTCACTTCCCCAGGTAAACGGTGCACACATCCATCCACATGATTAACAAGGAAATGAGACTCATTGGACCAGGCGACCTTCTTCCACTGCTCCAAGGTCCAGTTTCAGATGCTCATGTGTCCACTGTACGCACATTTAATGGTGGACAGGGGCCATCATAAGATCCCTGATTGGTCTGCGGCTCCATAAATGCCGCGTGTTGTGACATTCCTCCCATAACCGTCGTTTAATTTTTGTGTGACTTGTGCAACAGTAGACCTCCTGTTGGCTTGGACCAGCCTTCATTGCTCTTGTGCATCGATGATCCTGTCGCCGGTTTGTCCCTCCTTGGACCTCTGTTGGTAAATTCTCACCATTGCTGATTGGGACCCATAGATATATACACTAGATGTCGCCTTGGGGTTCTAAGCATGCGTCAAAACCGCCGCCATCTTGGAACAGGGGTCTTGTCATAGGTAGTAGATAGGTAACGCTGCCATCTCCGCCTTTACTTTGAATTCATGGACGATGCCGGACTTTTGTGCAGCGTATGGATGTTCAAACGAAAGAAATCTAAAAACCAGACAGCAAGGGATTACATTTCAAAAGTGAGAATGTGTTTTATGATATTGAATGTTACGAAATTATATTTCTGGTTACGTTAGTTTGTTTCAGTCCTTGATTAACAACTGCAGCTAATCCATGCTAGTTACCAATTAGTTTTTGACAGTTTGCGTGGCAGGGGCAGCTGCCACTGAGCAGTGGCGGAGCCAGGATTTTTTCATAGGGGTGGCCAGGCAGGGGCCAGCAACCAGTCTGGGGTGGCACAGAAATCTTCATAATTTCAACATAAAAACGAGTCTGACAATAAAGTACTGAACTGTGCCTACAACACAACTAATACAGTTCATTTGTACTTAATTAATTGAGATGAGTGAATGTGACCTTTTTATTTTTTATGTTTTTTTTTTTTTTTTTTTTGCGTTCCTCACTTGCAGGCATATTAGTAAAGTGGCTCACACTATAGCTAAATTTCAACTTGTCCAGTCAGCTTGTTCTAGTTCTCAAAACCCCCAATAACTTGTTCTCCATTGTTGCATATCTATGGATGAGACATGCAGATAACTACATACTGTAGTTCAAAGATTATTCTGTTTAAAAAATTAACCAAAAAAGTAAACACTAAATTTAAACTTTCTATATAGTCAAAATAAATAATTGCAACAGTTCTATCATACCTAAATTAAACTCAGTACAAAGAAAAAAAAAGTGTTCTCTTTTGAATTCCCATTTGCTGATGCAGAAGTCAACAGCACATTAATGCCAGAATGTAAAATTAATTATTTTAAGCATTTAAATGTTATAACTTTTGTTTGTACTTTATAAATTATTGCAAAATTAGCATCTTCTAATACAAATGCACAGTTCTTACATTTATTTATGCATTAAAAAAATTACATATCAGTTTGTGCCTTAGGCCTATATTGTGATCTGACATAGCAGAATATTTTAGTCCAGAGACATGTGACGCATAAATCTCAAATAGGCCTACATACATGCATGCACAGTTTTGATACAGCTTTAATCGCTTTTTTTGTCATTTCATAACTTAACAGACGACAGAACAAGGACTTTGCATGCTCGTAGTTTCTTTTACGCTTTATTTATTGTGAGTAAGCTAATATACAGCGCGCCGTATTTGCGCGTAATTGAAAACTGCGCGTCTTGCAACCCACCGGTTGAGAAACATTTACGTAAGCTATATATAATGTTCGCCGTTCACTGCTGTTCTGCTGAAGCTCATTCGGCACCTGTATCATTTCCGCGTTTGACTTGAGCCTGGCGGCAGTGGCGCAAAAAGTGGGTATGCGCTAAATGCGGCGCATAGGGGCGCCAAAGCGATGGTTATTTTATTTTAGTTTTTTTAAATAATAAAAGTTATATAAATTTATATAAAAGTTATATAAATTTTAGAGGACTAACAGGCTAGAGTAGGCGCCGGTGCCCTCATAAGATTCCATCATAGAATTTAGACATAATATCGCGAGTGGGCGGGGCGCAGCGCTGAGTGAGCAGCAGTAACGTTAGTGAGTTGTAATTGAAACTCGAAAAAGATGGATAAAGCAAAAAAGCTATCGGGGGCTAAAAATAGAAAAAGAAAGAGGGAAAAGGAGATGACATGTCAAGGGATGCGACAGCAGCTAAATAAGTGGATGGTGAAAGCAGGTAGGATTTAAAATGTGACGTCTATGCTTGGAGGCTTGCAAATACGGTATTCATGTTAACAGATTAGCTAGCATTTGCTAACACTGGGAATGTAGCAGACAGAATATGTAGCTAGCTTAGAATATGCAAAACCGAAGTTGCTGAGCTGAAAACTGAAAAATATAAGGTAGCATGTACAATAAATGACAAGAATCTGGAAAACAACTTTAATATCTCTGGTTTACCGTGGAAATTATGCATATATTTGCTACCAAACATGGAGGCTTGCAAATATTAATGTTGTCTGACAAGTGTTTACTTACTTACTGCAAAATAATGTTGCTGATATCTACATTTGGATTTTGGTTAAACCCTTTGGTACCAATCCCATTCATGAGTTTTATTAAAGTAAAATGACAACTGGTAAATATAAGGTAGCATGCATAATAATAATGACTAGAAGCTGGAAAACATTACTTATGCAATAAGGCTGGTTTATCATGGAAAGAAATAGTTTTTTTTTTTTTTTTGACGTGTACATATATAATTATGGTAGGCTTACAGTGGCTGTCTGATATACTTTAAAATAAACATTTATTATTTCAAACCCATACATGATGATGTCCAGCACACTTATTTTTTTTTAGAAGTGGGGGGGCGCCAAAATTTTTTGCTGCATACCCCTCTAACACTGGATAGTTGCGCCCCTGCCTGGCGGTGAGGCGAAGTTGGAGTGCGCGTCTGAAAAGTCTCCCGTTTTTTTGTGGTCTTAAAGAGACGGTTCTGCGTTTAAATAAACGCAATTCTTGTCAACAAAAAATTGATTCTGAAACAGCGGTTGTGAGCGGGGTGGCCAAGCCCCTGCCGCTGAGACCTGTTACTCGACCCATCACCGCCAGTGGCAGCTGCCACTCGACCTGTCACCGCTATATGCGCCTGCCCCGCGATCTGCCATGGATAAACGAATTAAAATGTATTGCGCGTATACATGAGGTTGCGTGGTAGATGTTAAATGTCGGTAGAAATATTTTTAAAATTCATAAAAAATAAATCAAATTAAACTTTTTACTGCAAACTTCACTTGATTCTTGTTATACATGTTCCCACTGTGGTGATTTTCATGTTGTTGTTCTGTTTTATTCTTTTATAATTACATGCAAGTATCGATAGTTCATTTGAAGTTTACTCAAGTGGAAGAATGTGACTAATAGGCCTAAACTTAGGCCTACTAGCACTATGCATTATATTTTTTTAAAAGTACATTATCTTAATATCAAAACCTTAAATTATCTCTGGACTCAACGATAAATACATGTCTGACCGTTGGAACGAACCAAAAAAAAAAAAAAAAAAAAAAAAAAAAAAAAAAAGCATTCATGACGATTTATGGTGATTTTATTTCCGTTAGACCTTTGCCTACATTGACGCTGATGCATTAAAGAGGAAGGCTCCCCTGTTCCAAGATGGCGGCTCTATTGACGCATTCATTCCAATGAACTGCTGTAGCCAAGGCGACATCTAGTGTATATATGATTGGGAGCAACACACAAGCCTTGCCATTTCAGAGATACTCTGACCCAGTCGCCTTGCCATGACAATCTGGCCATTGTCGAAGTCTCTCAGGCCCTTCTTCCACTTGGTATTAAGATCACAAGTGGATGATGCTAAATAGAGGAGTAAATGGGTCGAAAACTTTTTAAGCTTTCAACCACTTCCAGAGGTAGTCAAACACATTCAATCGGATTGCTTTCGTAGTGTGGTCGAATGTGTCCGAACAGCCAAAAAAGACCTACTCTCCGCCAACTGACCTAATGCATAAACATTATGGGAAGCGCACTAGCCAGACGGGATTTAAACTTTCTCAGCTGAAGACCCAAGTTTGGTTTGAAGACAAAAAATATATCAAGCACAATGTTCTCTCACCATTCCTGATTCCTAACACACACTCACAGCGTTCGGCTGGTCTTGCCGCTGTCAGAGCAGAAACGAAAGCTGAGGCTGTCCGTATTTTTTTCCATAGTCACATGTCTTTCAAGCTTATTTCATCCATTAGATCACAAATTCTCAAAAAAAAACCATATACATTTACCCACTCATAGACCCTCCCCTCGGAGAAATCAGGACAGAAGTGGTTGAAAGTGGACAAAAGAGACAAATTTAAAACACCAGGTGTAAACGGGAACGTGTCTCCCTCGTCGACTTGTGATCCGATCGACCAAAACCCATCTTAATACCAGATGACAACAGGGTCATAGATCTTTATTCCTGCCCATTTCTTCTGCATCCAACATGTTGATTACAAGAACTGATTGTTTGCTTTCTATCTGTTCTATCCAGACCTTAATATGTGGCTTTGTTAGGAGATGATCAACAATATTCACTTCACCTGTGACGGCTCATAATGTTTTGGCTCATTAGTGTATAATAATGGTTCTTCTATTGCATCATCACTATTAAACACCCATTTTGGAACCTTTATTTTTGAAAGTGTATACCAGCAGTGAAACAGAATGCATAATACAATGATAAACTTTTCAGATTATACATGCTACTAATATATGCTATACACTGCAAAAATGCAAAAAAATGCATCTACATATGTTCCAATTTACGGGACCTTTTGAATTTCAAGTAATGTGAATTACTTTAAACTAGATAAAAAAAAAAAATAAATAAATAAAGTTAGTTCAATGGAATTCCCCCAATTAGTCACAGTTGTCTGGGTAAGAATTTCAAATTGAACAATACTGATGAAATGTGATCTCACAGCATGCATTGCAGCATAAACAGCAGTCATGTGACCAATATTTATATTAAAAAAAAAAAAAAAAAAAATCCAGGCTTTGTCCTGCATTCCTCTGGGTTTTGGGGGTGTATGAGGGGTTGATGTGTAACCATGGAAACTCCATGTTCTTTGAACAGTGATTCCATTTTTTGCACAAACTAGACTTTTGATCATTGGATGCTCTTTGATTCTCATGGCACACATTTGTGCAATAAATCTCATTCAGGAGGTTTCTAAAAATGCTCATTAAATTATGACGTGAAACATGACAACATGAAATCAATACTTTTAACTTAATGCACGTTTCTTGTGAACTATAAGTGAACATTATTCTAAGAAAAGTATAATGTTTATAATCTATAATGTAACTCTTACACTTTCCTGCTTGTCAAAAATAGCCATTTTTCAGCATCCAGTCAACTCCTGAGGGATAAAATCAAGCCTCATCATATATTTATTTTCTCACTGAATAATCTGTTTCACTCAGAAAGTAAAATGATTGCTAATGCTGAAACTTCATGCTTACATTTTTTCTCAAAATTGTACGTTTTCATATGAATCCGATTGTATAAATTCATACAAAATCGGCATCAAGATAAATATATTTTCTCATGAGATTGGATTTGGCTTAGATTAATAATCTTAAAGATGGCCGTGCGTTAGTTTCTCTGGCGCAGAAGGTCTGTTCACTTGAAAGAGCGTCCTTGATATCATCATGGTCTGTGACGTTCAGTGGTGAAGGAAAGCTGTGCGAAGACTTGCAGCACCTGTGGGCACATCTGGCCAAGCGTTATCACTGGCATCAAACGAGGTGACACCATGCAGGAGAAAACAGGAAGGATGCCAGAGCACTTCTAGTGTCCCTCCATCAAACAGCTGTGCATCTTATAAAGGCCATATGTTGTAGATGTCTCTTCACCTCCTCGGATTTCTCTTTCATCTCGTTTTCTGGATGTGGGCGCTTTATTCTCTCAGTAAATCCTCCTGCTCTAAGGACTCCATCTGATAACCAGTCTCCAGTCATTTTCAGGGCTTATTTTATTAGTGGCATTTTATCAAAGATTCAGGCCTTCAGAGATGCTCGTTTGATATTTAATCTTTCCGTCGTGGCCTGGAAAACACTATTATGCGCCGCTGGCTCCAAACCGGCGCCCGCGCAGCTCTAGCACAGACAGACTTTATGGATTTTGTCTGTTTGAGTTTTAAAACGCTTTAATTGACTACACGGCAATCATTTATCTCTCATTCTCTCTGTGAGATCAGCAATTCCTGCATGATTTAATTGGTCAGGCAAAATTGATGTATTCACATTAGTTCATTCACCATTCACCAGCCCATAAAACAATCATGATAACGATGCCATTAATTACCGTTAGTTTCAGGATCATGTGGTTCACATAATTGACAAAAGTTAACGGAAATCATCTGATTTGCTGGCTTTACATAAGTAACGTCCAAGAAAGACCTAGTGCCTGGATTTAAATGATGCTCAATTGGTGCTAAGAGGCCCAAAGTGTGCCAAGAAAATATTCTCCAAACCAATACACCACCACCAGCCTGAACTATTAATACACGACAGGATGGATCCATGCTTTCATGTTGTTTATGCCAAATTCTGATCCTACCATCTGAATGTCCAACACGATCACATGAGAATCTGTATCAATAGTACACATGTGTAATCTCGTAGAATGTATACGGCAAAATGAGTTTGCATGTGATACGCAGTTTTTCACGTGCATATGATACTCACTTTATGGCGTCTATATAACACGCTCTGTAGTCTTGGGTGGGATTAGTGGTGTGGGGTTCGTGCGTATAATACGCCATAAAGTGCGTATCAAATGCACGTGAAAAACTGTGTATTATGCAAACTCATTTTAGCGTATACATTCCACGAGATTACACACTCGTATTAATGATACGCATTTTCGTGTGATCGGGCTTGAATGTCACAGCAGAAATCGAGACTCATCAGACCAGGCAATGTTATTCTAGTCTTCAGTTGTCCAATTTTGGTGAGTCCATGTGAATTGTCGCCTCAGTTTGCTGTTCTCAGCTGACAGGAGTAACCAGATGTGTCTTCTGCTGCTGTAGATCATCTGCTTCATGGTTGGATGTGTTCAGAGATGTTTTTCTGCAGACCTCGGTTGTAACGAGTGCTTATTTGAGTTACTGTTGTCTTTCTATCAGCTGAACCAGTCTGGTCATTCTCCTCTGACCTCTGGCATCAACAAGACATTTTTCCAACAGAACTGCTGAGCAATCTTTAATGTGTCGTGACAGATCGCTGTAGCGCCTCAGCTCAAGCGGCTTGTGAACCGATCTACTCTTCCTACTAGTTAATTTATAGCATCAAGTAAACATGAATGAACATGAGAAGGTATGTTGTTTAAAGGTGCCCTAGAATTAAAAATTGAATTTATCTTGGCATAGATGAATAACAAGAGTTCAGTACATGGAAATGACATACAGTGAGTCTCAAACTCCATTGTTTCCTCCTCCTTATGTAAATCTCATTTGTTTAAAAGACCTCCGAAGAACAGGCGAATCTCAACATAACACCGACTGTTACGTAACAGTCGGGATCATTAATATGTACGCCCCCAATATTTACATATGTCAGCCCATGATCAAGCCATTAGACAAGGGCAGGATGTCTGGATCTGTGCACAGCTGAATCATCAGACTAGGTAAGCAAGCAAGAACAACAGTGAAAAATGGCAGATGGAGCAATAATAACTGACATGATCCATGATATCATGATATTTTTAGTGATATTTGTAAATTGTCTTTCTAAATGTTTTGTTAGCATGTTGCTAATGTACTGTTAAATGTGGTTAAAGTTACCATCGTTTCTTACTGTATTCATGGAGACAAGACTGTTGTTATTTTTATTTTTTAAACACTTGCAGTCGGTATAATTCATAAACACAACTTCATTCTTTATAAATCTCTCCAGCAGTGTGTAATGTTAGCTTTTGCCATGGATCACTATCAAACTCATTCAGAATCAAATGTAAACATCCAAATAAATACTGTACTTACGTGATTAGACATGCTGCATGACGAACACTTTGTAAAGATACATTTTGAGGGTTATATTAGCTGTGTGAACTTTGTTTATGCAGTTTAAGGCAGTCGCGAGGGGAGCACGAGAATTTAAAGGGGCCGCAGCCTAAATCGGCTCATATTTAAAGGTCCCTTTCTTCGTGATCCCATGTTTCAAACTTTAGTTAGTGTGTAATGTTGTTGTTAGAGTATAAATAAAATCTGTAAAATTTTAAAGCTCAAAGTTCAATGCCAAGCGAGATATTTTATTTAACAGAAGTCGCCTACATCGAATGGCCAGTTTGGACTACATCCCTATGCAGTGCACATAATGGCCACAAGAGGGGATATATAGGGGAGCCATATATGGCTGTTTTCCATATGAGGTACTCTTCTGAGTGAGTGCTAACGTTGTACATTTTCTGTCGCTGCTTGTGGAGATTAAAGAGTTCAGTCTCTCGGGAATTATTGTCTTTTGTGTTCATTCGGCACAACACCACAATAATCCACATGTAAAACTATGTGCAACACACGTTATGGTAAGAGGCGTGACCTTTCCGGGCAAGGTTTGCTAAGCTGCTGTCGAATCATAACACAGGAACCGCTGGCACAATCAGAACTCGTTACATATTTCTGAAGGAGGAACTTCATAGAACAAGGAAGTCATCAGCCCGTTTTAATGACAGTGGAAACAGCGGTATACAGAGAAGTAAATTATCTGAAATACTGTGTTTTTTTTACACTCAAAACATGAACACATGTTATATTGCACACTATAAACACAATCAAAGCTTCAAAAAAACACGAAAAACAGGACCTTTAATGATGCCCCAAAATAGGCAGTTAAAAAATTAATAAAAAAAAATCTATGGGGTATTTTGAGCTGGAACTTCACAGACACATTCAGGGGACACCTTAGACTTATATTACACCTTTTAAAAAGACGTTCTACGGCACCTTTAAAATGCAGAAAGACGTCAGTACAAACCATTTTTCAAGTTCAAGTCCACCGAGGTTAATCTTCAAGGTTAGTCTGCTGTGTCAGACAAAATGGCGGATTCAGCGTTATGGTTGGTTAGATCGCTTGTCAATCAAACTCCTGGCGAAGGGTCAATTGAGCTTGCCAGGGTCAACTTGCAGGCTATCGAAGCTAACAAGGCTAAATGGTGTTCAGTGCAGCCAACGACAGAACAGTTAGCATGCTTTGCTTGAACTTTTGCGTTAGAACTGGTAAACCGTTTCCGCTTGCGAAAACAAAATGGCAGCACCGTGGGTGAAAATGTGCAGATTAAGGGGCCGTAATATTATAATAAGATCCCCTTCCTATGTCACTAGGGAGTGAAATCTGAGCGGCTCGTTTTGTCACATGCTTGCAGAGAAAGGCTTACCAAAACAAAGTTACTGGGTTGGTAGATGCACCGGGGACGTGATTATAGTACTTAAACATGGAAAAAGTCAGATTTTCATGATATATCTCCTTTAAACTATAACTGTCTTTGGTCTTTACATGGCCAAAATAAGCTGAAGTATTATGGTTATTGTGAAAAGTTTGGCTATCCTCATGAACGCAAACATAAACTACACAAATGTAGCAATCTATTTTGAATTTTGTTTGGATGAACCAATAATAATAAGTAATATAATGCAGATTGACTGATGAGCAGAGCATGTCCCAGCACATCTTTCCTGAGGGTTCTGCTGGGCCTGTATCTCTCTGCAGCTTCAGCAGAGGAGTATTTTAATTAAAAACTGAATCAGAGATAATAAACAATCATTCGCAGACTGGGGAGAAGCAGGCAGAATGAAAAAGGAGTGTGTAAATGAACAGTTAATGAACTGAGAGGCAAAGCACGCCAGGCAGATGGTGAAATAAAATGCCAAATCTAAATTCAAATAATCAGCAGAATCCAGTTTAAATAGTCACTGGAAACACAGGAGCACCTGGACGTTCACGAGAAAGATTAAACTGAGCAGCGTCCTTTGGTGAATGAGACAGAAGGACAGAGAGAAAGAAGGATGGGCAGAGAGACAGAAAAAGAAAGACAATTTCTTTGACCTTTCTGGTCTTGTTTCCTCCTGTGGCCCATCAGATGTGTTCTCATCAGCACAGTAACAGTCCACCTGGAGGACGGCAGAGGCGATGATCTGGACCCAGCTGTGTTTCCGTCTTTAATAATGTGCTTCTGATTCCTGTCAGGAGAAAACATCTCTCCTCGAGCCGGCGATAAGTCATCTGGTCAGATCATACGTGTGTGATTAGATGAGAAAAGAAAGAGAATGAAAGCATGACGTACACTTCTCGGCTTTATCAATCTCTGACAGGTTTGGTAAATCAAGACAGTATTTGAATTTGTATATTTGGGGTGAGAAACAACTATCGATTGCTGGTAACTGCATGTTATGGAGGTACATGAACAGTGAAGGCAGTCATTACTGGCAGTAATTACAATAATGACTCTCATTATATTCTCTAAATGAATGTTCATCTGTGATGATTTATAGTTTTCATAAGCTTATAGCAGAATTGGAGCCAAGGCATAGATCCAGACCAAGACAACCCCCAAACTGTTACTGTGACTTGAACCAATACTACACTCAAAAAAAAAAAAAAAAAGATTTTTTTTGATGCTGTTCAGTTTATTTAAACAATTTATTTTGATTCAACACCATTGTATCAGGTTTCTGGTTTAAATGTGATTGATTCATGTTAAACTGACTTGAAATTATTACTTTTTGACTTAACTTGATGTTTTCATATTGGAATAACATGATTCAATCAAGTAAACCCAACCAGGACTCAATCAAACAGGATTTTCACTTCCCATCATGCTTTGCAAAGGGGCTGAACTAGGAGTGTAAATGTTGAAATAAAGTGTTATTTTAAGCAGTTTTTAGGAAGATGAGAAAATGGAAAGACTTTTTAATGTTTACTGTTCTTTTATGTTGGTATTTAAAAGTTTCTGTTAATTAATAGTTTTAGGGTTACCATTGTGGTGAAGTGTTGCACTTGTGCTTGGGTTGAGGACCTGCTAACAAGCTTTCAAATTACTTTAATAAGAAAGTAATCACTGGGGTAGTGCTCTGGGTTGTATTTTCCAAAAGCATTGTAAGCCTATGTTGATTGTAAAACCATTGCAACCAATAGACTTATGATCAATTAGGCTTTTTTTTTTAGACAATTTAGGATGAATCCAGTATCACATCTATATTTCTTACACAGAACATCACAAAAGTTATTTTTGATTAATTTATTTATTGCTTTTTGTTTATTTTCCACAACATTGCAAATTAGTTGGGCTGACACTATTAAATTAAGCTGTGCCCAACCATAGTAGATAAGTTGAATCAACCTTAATAAATTAAGTTGACCCAACGTAAGTACATTAAATTGGAATAACAGAATTGCATAATTCTGAAATAAAGCAACTAAATCATGTGGAAATCCTTTCCATGATTTTTTATGTTTGTTCAAAGTGTTATTTTTTTGAGTGTAGACCTCTTAAAACAGACTAGACTAAATAAATAAATTATTTTATTCAGCAAGGATGCATTAAATTGAGAGTAAAGTGACAGGAAAGACATGTATACAAATGATACAAAATGCTGTTCTTTCGAACTTTCTATTCATCAAACAATCCAGAATAAAATGTGTTATGGTTTCCACAAAAATATGAAGCAGCACAACTGTTTTCAACACTGATATTCAAAAAGAAAACACACACATACTCAATGGCCACTTTATTAGGTAGATCTATTCAACTGCTTTGCTTAATGCAAATATCTAATCAGCCAATCACATAGCAGCAACTCAATGCATTTAGGCATGTAGACATGGGCTGCATTAGAAATCGCATACTTCCCTACTATATAGCAGTACTCATAAAGCAGTACTCATAAAAGATTAGGCAAAAAGAGCTACTACTGCACACTTTACTATCCCATGAGGCCACGGGAGAAGATTTGTGAATGGCAGTGAAGTGGCCCAAATGGCGCTGGTATGTCACATGACAATGACAGCATGCCAAATGTAGTACATCCAGATTCAACTACCCATTTTCCTACTATATAGAACATACTTTTTTCGCAATTGTAAAGTAAATACTTATTCAAAATAAGTACCTACTCAAGAGAGTATGTGATTTCGGATGCAGATATGGTTGAGAAGATCTGCTGAAGTTCAAAATGAGGAAGAAAGTTGATTTAAGTGCCTTTGAATGTGGCATGGTTGTTGGTGCCAGACAAGTATTTCAGAAACTGCTGATCTAATGTGATTTTCATGCACAACCATCTCTAGGGTTTGCAGAGAATGGTCCGAAAAAGAGAAAATATCCAGTGAGCAGCAGTTCTGTTGGAAAAATGTCTTGTTGATGCCAGAGGTCAGAGGAGAATGACCAGACTGGTTCAGCTGATAGAAAGACAACAGTAACTCAAATAAGCACTCGTTACAACCGAGGTCTGCAGAAAAACATCTCTGAACACATCCAACCTTGAAGCAGATAAACTACAGCAGCAGAAGACACATCTGGTTACTCCTGTCAGCTGAGAACAGCAAACTGAGGCGACAATTCACATGGACTCACCAAAATTGGACAACTGAAGACTAGAATAACATTGCCTGGTCTGATGAGTCTCGATTTCTGCTGTGACATTCAAGCCCGATCACACGAAAATGCGTATCATTAATACGAGTGTGTAATCTCGTGGAATGTATACGCTAAAATGAGTTTGCATATGATACGCAGTTTACTAACCCTACCCAAGACTACCATGCGTATCATGCACGCGGAAAACTGCATATCATATGCAAACTCACTTTGCCGTTTATATTCTACAAGATTACACACGCATTTGATACACTATTGATGCCCACTCCTAGTGTGGAGAGTATTTTCTTGGTCCACTTTGGGCCTCTTAGTACCAATTGAGCATCATTTAAAGGTGCCCTCGAATGAAAAATTGAATTTGTCTTGGCATAGTCGAATAACAAGAGTTCAGTACATGGAAAAGACATACAGTGAGTCTCAAACTCCATTCTCCATCCTTCTTATATAAATCTCATTTGTTTAAAAGACCTCCGAGGAACAGGCGAATCTCAACATAACATCGACTGTTACGTAACAGTCGGGATCATTATTATGTACGCCCCCAATATTTGCATATGCCAGCCCATGATCCCAACATTATGAAAGGCATTACACAAGGGCAGCCAGTATTAACGTCTGGATCTGTGCACAGCTGAATCATCAGACTAGGTAAACAAGCAAGAACAACAGTGAAAAATGGCAATAATAACTGACATGATCCATGATATCATGATATTTTTAGTGATATTTGTAAATTGTCTTTCTAAATGTTTCGTTAGCATGTTGCTAATGTACTGTTAAATGTGGTTAAAGTTACCATCGTTTCTTACTGTATTCACAGAGACAAGACTGTCGTTATTTTTATTTTTTAAACACTTGTAGTCTGTATAATTCATAAACACAACTTCATTCTTTATAAATCTCTCCAACAGTGTAGCATTAGCTACCATGGAGCACCATCAAACTCATTCAGAATCAATGTAAACAATATAACAGTATACAATACTCACATAATCCGACGTATGCATGACGAACGTTTTGTAAAGATCCATTTGAGGGTTATATTAGCTGTGTGAACTTTGTTTATGCACTGTTCAAGGCAAGCGCGAGCTCTGTGGGCGTGGAGCAGGAGAATTAAAGGGCCAGTAGCCCTGAATCGGCTCATTTATAATGATGCCCCAAAATAGGCAGTTAAAAAATGAATTAAAAAAAATCTATGGGGTATTTTGAGCTGAAACTTCACAGACACATTCAGGGGACACCTTAGACTTATATTACATCTTTTAAAAAAAAGTTAGGGCACCTTTAAACACCACAGCCTACCTGTGTATAGTTGCTGACCATCTCCATCCCTTTATGCTCATCTTCTGATGGCTATTTCCAACAGGATAACGCACCATGTCACAAAGCTCAAACCATCTCAAACTGGTTTCTTGAACATGACGATGAGTTCACTATACTGGCCTCCAGTCACCAGATCTCAATCCAATAAAGCACCTTTGGGATGTGGAGGAATGGGAGATTTGCATCATGGATGTGCAGCCAACAAATCTGCACCAAATGCGTGACACTATCGTGTAAAACTGGACCAAAATCTCTGAGGAATGTTGCTAGCACCTTGTTGAATCTATGCCATGAAGAATTAATGCAGTTCTGAAGGCAAAAGGGGGGTCCAAACCTGGTACTAGCAACCTAATAAAGTGGCCAGTGAGTGCTTATATATATATATATATATATATATATATATATATATATATATATATATATATATATATATATATTTAGGTCAGTAAGCAATGTTACAGCAGGTCTGAACTATCAGTAATATCATTGTTTCTATGCATTGAAGACATTCACATTCCTTCTGAGACCAATCAGCAAATTAGTGAAATCATGTAGCTGACCTTGTATACACACTAAACTTCCTCATCTGTGTGTGTGTGAGAGAGCGAGAGAGAGAGAGAGAGAGAGAGAGAGAGAGCAGTTCATTTGCAGTTTCTTGCCTGTTGGTCATGCTCTGGTTTGCATATCAGATGAATCATCTTTCCGAGGTGTTGGGTCACAGTTAAATTGAACATCTTGGAACCAATTTATTCCATTAGGAGGCTCCGAGTCCAGGACTGGAATACTGACAGCCAATTTCAGCTCCTCTCAAGCGTCAAGCATGAAGGGAACGCGACAAAAGATGATGGATTTAGCCAGACAATACACATGAGGTGTGTGTGTGGGCGCGTTTCTATATTCAAGCGGGTTTTTAGAGTAAGACCGCACAATGCTGCAGAAATTTTATATCTCTCTCGTCGATAGTACTTCATTCTTTCCATTCATAAATGACTTCAGATTTTAAAGGACTATGCTAAAATCCTCTCACAACACAGCGTGAGGTTTCATAAGGAGGCCGTAATTGAGGAGGAGGACGACACGTGTCAACACATCCATTACTGAGCGGCAAAAGTGCTTTGACACTCGTCTAATCCCTTCTATTCTCTATCACAAGGCTTTGTGTGTCCACTTCATTTTCCTTCTCCATTTGAACAGAGACCACAGTGTAAGAAAAAGACCACTTGTCTGTACCAAAGAAAGTCAAACGCTGTTCAAACTGCCTTAGCAAGGAAAGGGTTTGAATTATGGAGCAGTTTTGGGTGACTATACTGTAGCGACTTTTGATATTTGCCACGTCGCATTTACTGACAAAGCTACGTTGTTTGTGGCAACAATAGGAATTTCACTTTTCTGACACTTTTCCGGTTCTGATTTGAAATTTGCACTCCATTGTGTTTTAAAATAACGTAAGACCAACACTACACCTAAAAAACCTGCCCGATAGTGTTAACAAAAGCAAATGTGACATAAACACCAGCCGTAATCATGCCGTTTTAGCTTGTTTACATCTCTCTTTGAGCTCTTTTACCGTGACTCGTTTTTCACGGGATTCGTACCCAGGGCTTCCTCATCTTAAGTACAACTCTGTATCAGCTGAGCTACTGAGCAAGCTTGTCAGAAAAGCGAAACATATGGAGCTGGTTTAGTGATGCAAAGTATATTCGTTTACAAATCCTGCACTCTGGTAAAAATAAAAGCGTTGTGAAGTCATAACATAATATTGTGCAAGGAGACGAGAAAACAAGCCTTTATTAATCCTTAATCTGAACCCATAATCGTAACTGTGTATGAAACTGATTAAAAGCGCTTGCCGTTTTACTGCCTCTAGTGTTCATTTCTGTTGGAAACTACAGTGATATGTACGCATTGGTACGTATTTTGGCAACTCGCGAAAACGTTCCAACAGGTACGTCTTTCCTGTGAGATCGGGTTGCCAGAATGTGTCTGTGAAGTTTCAGCTCAAAATCCCCCACAGATCATTTATTATAGCTTGTCAAATTTGCCCCTATTTGGGTGTGAGCAAAAACACGCCGTTTTTGTGTGTCCCTTTAAATGCAAATGAGCTGCTGCTCCAGAAGAGGGCGGAGCTTTAACAGCTCAACAACAACAAAGCTGGAGAATCTCACGCAGCCAAAATGAGGATTGTCAGTAACGGTGTTCAGCCTTACATTGTTCAAACCGGAGTCAACACTGATGGAGAGACTCAGGAAGAAGTTACAACTTTTAGACGTTTCTGAATGGTTAGTGGATAAACATTACTGCACAGATTTGGGCTCCGAAAGACATAATCGGCAATGACCGTTACTGGGATATTTTGCATTCGATCCATCTTTTTTTTATACAGTCTACGAGTGAAACGTCTTCTCAAACAAGAAAAAATGTAGGACGGGACTTGATTTTGTCCATGTGGAATTGATTGGATCATAGTGGTTTGCTATTGCTCTGATCATGGCGTTGGAAATGGCAGTAGGTACTTATTTTGAATAAGTACTTAGTTTGTGACCAGTAATAATGTATGTTCTATATAGTATGAATGTGTGTAGTATGAATGTAATACAAACCTACTACATTCGCCATGTTGTCATTATCATGTTGTTGACCTACCAGCGCCAATTGCATTGCTTCACTGCCATATTCACCCTCTCCTGTGGCCTCATGGGATAGTAAGGTGTCCATCACATGCACTATGGTCCAAGGTCATGCTGGTTAGGTAGCAGACCACACAGGAGCAGAAACACAAGTTATTATTTTTTACTAATTTTAAGAACCAACTTGAGCACATTAAACAGGAACTGCTGAAAATCCCTTCATCACACACTTTATTTAATTTACTCCTTCAACATGCATATGATCCTAATCTTAACAGGGAGACTGAATCTATCTTCAGAAATGAAGTAGATTTATGATTTATTAATGTTCAATTTCTGCCCGCTGCACACCTACAGGACAGATCTAATAATGATGGGGTGATAGAGAGACGGAGAGAGATGGATTTACAGTGCAAGTGGAGAAATAGAGTATAGATGATTCTCTAGATCCAAACAAATACAGATTATTCAAATATATATTCACTACCATTGGGAATACCTTGCCCAATAGTGAGCTGAGAGTCTTCTTAACTAGAGATTGTAACTTATTCTGTCCAACAGCTGCCTACTTATCAAGTCACATGTGTAGCACACTTGTTTATGGGACTGTAAATCTGAAATTGACCATTTTCTGTGGAAAACGGAAGACATCGTAGATGGGTAAACTTATGGTGAATGGGAGGCTACAGCAAATGTTTTTTTGTTTCCAGTTGCTCCAATAATAATATTAATCATAATAATAGTAATTAAATAAATTGGCCTAAATGATAATAAAAAATACACAATAGTGTTTCCATTTGACTGATTACAGCAGTCAGAAAAGAGAAAGAACATCAAATTTACTGACACGCCCTTGTGAAAAAATGAAAATTAAAAAAAAAAAAAAGAGTACTTATTTTGGAAATGACACATGTTTTTTGACACTTACAATAGTTGCATGTAATTTACAATTAAATAAAATGCATTATAGTTTAAATTTATATTAAATTAGGTTAGTTGAACTTAAGTAATTTTTTGACCCACTTACGCAGGACTTCTTTATTGTCTTTGAAATATGGATAAAGTGTGACTGACAAGTAAACTTAAATATACTTTATGTCATTTCTGTTGGAACTTGTATGGCATGTATTTAAATATATTTTAATCGCATATTTGTAATGATGAAGTTGCAATTTAAAACATGAAACTTTTAATGGTCAAATAACACAGTAAGAATTAGCCTAAAAATTAGCCAATTTTACATGTGCCTTAGTATGTTAGTCAACACATCAAAACAAGTGTACTTCTTTTATAGCATGACCAAAGATTATTAAAACGATTATTAAAAAGATTGTTAAAGGCAACAGATTTTACTAAAAGACCTACCAATCTCTGTGTAAAAATAAAATGATGCTGCCATATTTTTACACGCCTGTAAAGTGGCTCCAAATCTCAGGTGAAAATAGTACAAAATAGTGGATTACTCAGTAAATACACATCTGTGACATTTAATATTTTGGCTTTCATCACTATGTTTGTCTTTCAACCTATGCTTTCAACAGAAAAAATATTAACAAAATCAAAAATTACGAATTTGTTCTCATAATTTAACGACTTTTTTCTCGTAATTTAATGAGTTTATTCTCATAATTTAATGAGTTTATTCTCAACATTTTATCTCGACTTTGTTCTCGAAATTGAACGACATTTTTCTCATAATTTAACGACTTTTTTTTCTCGTAATTTAACAACTTTAATCTCAAGATTGTTTTATTTTTTTATTATTACTTGGCCCTAATCCTCTTCCGTAGATTTGATATGGAATGACCCATGTGTTAAAATGTACTTTAAAGTAAAACTTTAAATTTGACATGAAATGTACTTTTTAAAAGTGTACTTTAAGTAGCCTACACTTAAGTGGCCTTTAATTTATTATATTATCTGCAAATACAGCATATAAAAATATACTTTTAAGATTTAAAGTACAATACAATAGCCTATACAATACAATACAATTACGTGCACTTCTTTTTCACAAGCTCCTTCAGCCGTCAGAAACGTCCTCACAGCAGTGTTTTGTAATTTAGTCAAGGTAACACAAACTATTGTGTTAGAAACGCAGCCTACATAACATTTTTAAAACCCAAAATAAAAACCTTTGCTGCCTACCATAGATTTACGATGTTAATAGGCTAACTGTTGAAAAACATAATCACAATCTGTGAAAAGTGTCCATTATAACTCTGAGAAAAAATAAAGTGAAATATACAGCTGCGCTCAACTTACTTGCTATGTTACGTGTCTCAAACAAAGCCACCTTCATTATTAAAGATGACAGTTGTATCATATTGAAAGTCAATAGAGTCAAAGTCTGCCAGCGGTGAGCCGTTCAAAGCAGATTCACTCAGATCTGGATTGGAGTTACACCGACACCTAGAGGAGTGCTTTGGTGTTGCTGATTTTACTTTACTATCCAGAAGCCAGCAGATCAAACGTTGTTTAAGGAGAAACACATTCTGGTACAAACAAACTGGTCTGTAGTGCAAATTATTTGACTACAGTTTGTTGTTTTTCCAGTTATATAGTGGCTAATGAATCGGACCATAATATGCCATTTTGTATTTTATTTATTTATTTATTTTTTGGCTTTTGCTTCTGTTAAACCATAACAAATGAAAGTAAACTTTAAAAAAAAAGCTTTCAGAATCTATTTTGTTTAACTGTTTTTTTTTCTCTCTCCCTAAATCCAAATGTATATGCAGGGTTGCATGTTTTTAAAAAGTATTTCACTACAGATTACAAAATACATGCTTTAAAAAGTAATTTGTAATGTAATCTAAATACTTATTATTATACTTATACTAATAAGGTTTGTAACACAAAGTCTTCAACAAAGTGCATATTATTTTTAACAACATCAATATTCCACAGTATTTCTTGAGGGAAAAAATGCAGACAACCTTCAACCCTCTGGTGTTCTTCACGTGCTGAAGTGAAAAAAGTTTTAAAAAGTTTAAAAAAAAAGTTACTTTTAAGTTTATTGTTATGAAAAATGCACAAAAATACTATTTTCATTTTTTATATGAAATAAATATTTTCAAAAATAAATTGAAATGGAGTTGTGTTCTAAATGTGAGCTTGATATCTCAAAAAACAAGCTTTCGGTAAGATTTTGTTTGGCCGCAGTACCAAACGTTTCCACTAGAAGAAATTTCTCTCCTATTCGTTTCCAATTCACTAATTTTTGACTGCGAGGAGCACAAGTGTGACTATTTTTGTCAGGACCATTTAACCTTTTCAATTTTTTTTTTTGTGTATGTTCACTTAGCAAGTGTCAAAACCTTTACCAAGTTTCGTATAATGCCAATGAAGTAAAAAATTCTAAAAGAAAACACAATGTAAAATTTGTCAATCAAAAATGACTGAAGAGCACCAGAGCATGTGCAACACAATGCATCAAGAGCTGGGCTGTGTAAACTTTTTGAATCGCATTAACAGGGTGAATTGTAATTATTTTGTCTTCTGAGAAACATGTAAGTATTAGCTTCTGAAGGGCAGTACTAAATAAAAAATATGATCTTTAAATAAAATAAACAAATTTACACATCATCATCATGTTCAAAGCTTAATGCGTCGTTTCCTTCAGGAGCATCACTAAATGTTTTCACCTTCTTTAATAGTTGTGTTTGAGTCCCTCAGATGTGTGAAAAGATGGACCTCAAAATCATACAGTCATTGTTGGAAAGGTGTCAAATATGCCGAAGATGCTGGTAAACCTGAGAATGTGCAGGACCTGGAGGATTTTTCTGAAAAACAATGAGCAGTTTAACTGTTCAGGGAAAACAAGGGACTCACAAACTATCCCAAAACATGAAAACAGTTGTGGATCATCCAGGTAACTCGTCTTGTGGAGTGTATGTAAACATCTATTATGAGAAATAGCTTATTCATTTTGCTTATTCATTTTACAAGGGGTGTAAATGAGCAGAACTGTAGCTTAGGATGCTTTGACGAAAACAGTAAGGGTCATTCTTCAATTGGGGTGAGAAATGAGAGGCAGAAATTGTTTTCTGATTCATAATGCTCCGAAGCTTCCTCAGAAGCTTCCTGAAGCAGTGTTTTGAAATCGGTCATGACTAAATAAGTCGTTATTACGTTTTTTTGGCACCAAAAATATTCTCATTGCTTTATAATATTAATATTGAACCACTGTACTCATATGAACTGATTTAAATATGTTTTTAGTACATTAATGGATCTTGAGAGAGGAAATGTCATTGCTCCCTATGAAGGCCTCACGGAGCCAACAGATTAAAATATCTTAATTTGTGTTCAGAAGATGAACGAAGGTCTTACGGGTGGAACGGAGGGTAGGGTAGGTAATAAATTACAGAATTTAAATTTTTGGGTGAACTAACCCTTTAATAAGAATGAATGTACTCCCCATGCACCCCTCAGATCAACCAGCACCTGCGATGACCTTTACACACAGGAAGTAGTCCAAATAGATTTCCCCCTTTTCTTAAAGCAGAACTTAGTAACTTTTTTTACCTTCATAAATAGTTTTCTAAGTCCTTACGATGGTTAATTGACTTGTAGTGGTGTGTTTGAGGCGAGCACTAACCCCCTCTGGCACGTCTACGCCAGAAAACAGCACTTGCAACTTGAGCTGCACCGACCCGACACAATCTCGCCTCATGTTCACGTTCACGCGAGAGAGACAAAATGCTTTACGGTAATTCAAAAACAATGTATATATGATGACTTTATAAGACAATTTCGAAAATTACCCACCTCCTCGTTCTTGTACTGTATTTGCAAAACTACTGCGCTGGCGAGTGTTGTAGTCGTTGTAGTCCAGAGCTGCGCTTGGAGTATTTATGACAGTGTCATTCACTCAAGGAAACTGTAGGGGGAGCTTCGCGAATCTTGCTTAGTTCTGCTTTAAATTGGCGACATCCATTGTTGTAACACCACAGACATGAATTTGGGGGACACTACTTTTTTTCTTAAACATTTCAAACTATGTATTTTTTTTTTTAAACGATTTAGTAAAATTGTACATGTTAAAATTTATATTCACACTATAACCACTTTATTTGTGTTAAAAATGTTATATTGCAATTAAATTACATGATACCTCTCTGAGGTATGGCGGGATCATGCATATTTTGTTACAAATATGCAATCTTTCAAACTTAATATGCTTTTTGAAACAAAAATGTAACTATTTATAGTGCACAAATTGTGCAAAAATGTTATAATTTACTGGTATTTAAAGTTTATTTCAACTGCTGTAAAGTAGAGGGACACCACTTGCCACCACAAATGAAGAATGACCCACAAGAACAAGCAGGTGTAAACTTGACAGCCGGACGTAGCGGTGTTTCAGTTCAACACAAGCAGTCAGAAATTAGTTAAGAAAAGTTTCACGAACCTTCGGTAAGTTACTCGTTTTAAAACGAGCATTGAAAGAAGGAAAACTCGCGGTTCAGTAAGTGAGTCATTTGTTGATGGTGAATTCCTGAAGTGAGTGAAAATAAAATGAATCATGAAAAGCTCAAAAGAGTCATTTGTTCGTGAATCGGAGCGTTGTTTGTTTTGGCATGCAGCTCGCGAGGACAGGACTCAATAGAAGGACGTACGCGCTGTTTTTATCACCACATTCAATTCAGACTTCAGAATTACATTCACAAATGTGGTAAATATGATTTTTCTTAATGTTGTGGCGCTGGAGAGTCTCTGACATAACCACAAATTAAAACGTTTCTCGAAAATCAACGATATAGCCACAATTAAGGTGATTAAAATAGAGCATGTAAAGGGATTTTTTTTAAGTATTTGATTTTTATATATAAAAAATAAAATATACAGATTATTAGATAATCCGCGAAACAAACCGTTGAGCTCATCTGCTTTTGGCGCTTAATTTGAATCGCGAAACCACCAAACGTTTGTGATTTGATTTGAATTGATTCGTTTCTATGGGAACCGTGGAACGTAATAGCGTCCATCGCTGACGTCACAACAGAGCGCTATTTAAAGACTGCGCTTCGAATCTCGCTTTCATAGCGACTAATGTTCATCCAGAGTTTTCATGTTTGAGTGTTCACATACATACGGTAATCTGTTCAGAGTCACTTGCAGTGTCTATATTGTTTGACAACAACTGTACATCTGATATTATCAGATTTCTTTTGATCTGTCAGCATTGGATACACAATGGCTTCTAACTACAGAGAGGTGTGTATGGAGATATACTTCAACGGTGAATTCTACTGTAGTGATAGTTGCTGGGTACCAGATGGGGAAGATGTGGAGTTGGAGTTTCAGCTCACCGATGCCATCTACAACCTTATTGGTACCGATCCATCGTCACAGATCCATCTGGAGCTGCAGGCTGAGACTGATGATGATGACATCTCAGTCAGTTACTGCGCTCTAGAGGGGAATGTTGTGAAGCTTCTTGCTGATAAGATCAAGACAACATCAGTCTGTGAATGCGGAGCGAAAGAGAAGTTTGAGTCACGGGTGTGTGAAGATCCGACTGACCCAGAAGGGCCTTCAGCCGAAGTGGCAGAGAGCAGCAGTGGTGTGGATGCTTCTCTTGAAGCCCCTGAGATCCGCCCAACAGGTGAATGTCAACAGAGCATTCGAGATGCAACATTACAATTAGATGCAAATAGAAATGTAAATTTACATATGTATTGACACATCACTTAAGACTTAACATTAATATAATTATTTTATATCAGTAAGTATAATATCATTAAACTGATATAAAGTTTAATGATATTAAACTTTATTGGCGTATTTCTTTATTGCACAATGCACATTTCTTAATATTATGCCAAAAATATCACTATTAATCAGGAGTTTATGATGATTGTATAATATCAGTCTTTAAATGCAAGATATTTAAAGTGTACCTGAAGTTTATCCGCAATAGTTCCACTTTTGCACAATCAAATATACTGAAGTATTTCTTTAGGTGGATCTCAGCACTACTTCCACACAATTAAAGTGCATTAAGTACAAAATTAGTTGTTCCAGTTTAGCAGACTAAGTATTTTAGTTTAGTATTGCAAAAGTGCAATTGCAGGGTATTTGTATTTATCACATAAACATGTAGGAATGTATTAGTAGGATACTTAGCACAAAATAAATGTATTTCAAATATTACATTTTTTTCACTAGGGTAATATGTTGTTAGAAATGTTTCTGATAACATATTATTTGCTTCTTTTTTTTTTCAGAAAGTACCAATGGGTGGATAAACACAATTGGCACATTCTTTAAAAGGCTTTTCTGGAGGGATCCGGCTGTTCCAGAGTCAGTGTGTGTCACAGATGCAAGCACTCCTGAGCCAACATCTGAATTGGATCTGGTCGATACCGAGCAATCAAGTGTCCCATTTCCAAGTATTCGTGAGCCGGAACCTGAACCAGAGGAGTCAACTGTCCCAGGTCCAAGCAGTTCTGAGCCAGAACCTGAATTGGACCTGGTTGATCCAGAGTCAGGTGTCCCAGGTCCAAGTGGTTCGGAGACATTGGGTCAGGAGGTAGACGTTGATGATGCCATCTCAGATTTGAAGAAACCTACACTGGTGTCTGAAGATCTGAAGATGGACGCTTCTCCTGAAACCCCTGAGGAGAACAGCCCAAAAAGTAAATATCAACAGAGCGTTCAAGATGCGGTTGTCACTACCTGCATTTTTCTGGAGTTAATTCAGTTGTAGAATGCGGTTGTCACTCCTGTAAATGACTGAACTGTGTGTGTACAGAACAAATGAGACGCAAACACAAATGACTTTCAAGTTGGACTAATTATTCATGTTTGATCTGTGGAAGATGTTTCTGAAAACATGTTATTTGTTTTCTTATTTTCTCAGAAAGTACTAAAGTGAAGAAGAAGAAGAAGAAGCACAAATTTTTTGCATTCTTCAAAAGGCTTTTTGGGAAAGATCTGACTGTTCCAGAGCCGTTGTGTGTTCCAGATGCGAGCACTCCTGAGCTGGAACCTGAACTGGATTTGGATGCTATCGAGCAATCAAGTGTTCCAGTTCCAAGCGTTCCTGAACTGGAACCTGATCTGGATCTGTTTGATTCAGATGAGTCATCATGTGACCAGGTTCCAACCATTCTTGAGCTGGAAGCTGATCTGGATCGGTTTGATTCAGATGAATCATGTGTCCCAGGTCCAAGCAGTGCTGTGCTAAGACCCAAAGCAAGCACTTCCAAGCAGCATCCATGTTTCCAATTGGAAGAGCGTGTGAAGGCCTGTAGAATGCATTACAAACCAGTCACTCAGGTCTGGAACAACATCTTCATTGGAAATGAGTAAGTCTACAACCCACCTTTGACTAATATAAACCATGTGATACCATATAAACCATTGATAATGTAATGCAGGAGTATGAACAGGAATCAAACACAATTATATTTCTACAATGTAAATCCTCATTAGCGAAAGACTAATCTAGACTCTTGTGTTCTTGTGCAGAGAGACAGCGAGGGACCGAATGAGAATGAAAGAGCTGGGCATTACTCACATCCTGAATGCTGCGGCTATGAAAAAGAAACTGAGGATCTTGTTGGGAATGCCATGGGAGCAAGACATGAAAAACACAGTTGACACCGGTGCCAGTTATTACAGAGGGATGAAGATCCGTTATTGTGGCTTGCCTACAACAAAGACTTCCAACATCAGCAAATACTTCTTGCCAGCTGCCAAATTTATCCACAAGGCCAAGGAAAACTCAGAAAGTAAGATCTTTTATCAAGTTTTCCACGGTGACAAACTGTTTGGGACTCTTTTTGACCGTCTTTCTGTTTTTATTTCCACAGATAAGGTGTTCATTCACTGCACAGATGGTGTCAGCTACGCTCCTACACTTTTTTTGGCATACCTCATTATCCACCAAAACATGACTGTGGAGGATGCCATTGATTATCTGGTAAAGGTGAAATACATCAAGCCCGACATTGACTTCCTGAGGCAGCTGGCAATCCTGCAATGTGGAAGTTGTGCACAAGCACAGATGTAAAATGGTGCACAGATTTGTTTAAAAAATGCACAGATCGTATTTTTTTATCTGTGCACTTTTTAAATATGCTCATATTGAAAAGTGCACAGATAAAAACAACATATCAGATTTTTAAAAAGTGCATAGCGAGGTTAGTAGAAGGAGGCGGGAACCGGATCCTAAAACGCACTGTCATCCAGTCCT
Source organism: Chanodichthys erythropterus (assembly GCF_024489055.1). Taxonomy (NCBI): domain Eukaryota; kingdom Metazoa; phylum Chordata; class Actinopteri; order Cypriniformes; family Xenocyprididae; genus Chanodichthys; species Chanodichthys erythropterus. Next base: position 4,637,367 of record NC_090237.1, read on the forward strand.
GCACCTGCTGGGTGAACTCCTCCGCGATGCCCTCAGTGGACGGCTCGATACTCTTCCACCGCCTGGTGGCCGCAAGGAGACGGTTTTTCCATGTTCGGGCAGCCGGTAGGAGTTCCTCGGGACAGGCTCCGGCCTCAGAGAACGGCGGCGACTCCTCCGCTCCCTCACGGACTGCAGGCAGCCGCCCCTCCACTCCCCAGGCGGTTGGCAGCGAATTCGTCCGTCCCCCTGGCGAATCACTCCAGTCTCTGCTTGATGGCACCGCGGGTTCCCCACAGCGGCGAGGACTCTATGACAGTGCGTTCCTCCTTCCTCCCGGCCTCGCCCCTTATTTTTTAATAAAATATTACAATTGGTTTAGCATTGATGTCAGTGTTTCCGGTTTCTGAATGACATTATTCCTTGATATGCTTGTGGTGCGTGTTTGATTCTTCACATCTTTCTTTTTCCAAGAACAAATACCAAACTTTTTAGAAAATAGCAAGTGCTCTCCAACGGTTTTAAAAGCAGCTTGCTAAATGTTTATTCCCAGTAGTTTATTTGTCACTACCGAAACACAATAACACATAATTTAATCAGAAGAGTTACATTGAACTGTTAAGATTTTGTTTACATCTTCTTTGTAAATATATTTTTTGCTATTTTTAAAAAAAGGTTTTTACAGGTAAATCAATAACAACTAGAATTCTAACAATATGTCAAGTGTAAATTATGAGATTTGTTGTATTTTGAATCCAATCTTTCTTTGTAAAAGGCATAAAGTTTATCATACTGATTTCAAAGTTAAGGATTCATTAGTTTGAATATGCATTGAACCGAACACTATCATAACATCATAGATGATAATTCAATATACTTTTTTTTAAAAATCATCCCATGTTTTGGTTGTGACTGCTGGTAGCGACAACATCACTTTACAGAATTTTAACTCGCATACTAAAACATATTAAAATACTAATGATTTGCGTTACTGTACTAAAATTTTGTTTATTTCCCCCAAATAGTTACTACCAAAACAATGATGACATGTTTTGTCATGACTGTTTCTGTGCGGTAGTGATAATTTTGAGCCTAACTCAAAGATGCTAATCAGCATATGGTTAGCTGGACAGTTCTGAACAGTTGTACACAGAAAAAAAACTAAATTTTATCGAAAAAACCATTAAAAAATGATGTCACAACCAAAGCATCACCACATGTTCTGGTCGTGACTGTTTCGGTAGTGACAATTTTAGATACTTTTAAGCCTAGCTCAGAGATGCAAATCAGCACATGGTTACCTAGCACAGTTCTGAACAGTTGTGCACACATAAAAACTAAATTTAGTTGAAGAACACCCAAAAAGTTTACTTATTCTACCTAATCTACTTACGGAAAAAATGGAACTGGAACTGCGTTCGTTCCGTAAGTAGAATAGGGAAGGCGTAGGTCATACAGCGTAAGCTTTTTGAAGAATACTGAAGTGCGGTTTTGGCGGAACCACTTGGAAGGTGATCATTTGTTTATATTTGTTTATATATTTTTTTATATTATGACCGGTCGTTTCACTAGATAAGACTCTTATTCCTCGTCTGGTATCGTTTAAAGCCCTTTGAAGCTGCACTGAAACTGTAATTTTGACCTTCAACCATCTGGAGGCCATTGAAGTCCACTATAAGGAGAAAAATCCTGGAATGTTTTCATCAAAAACCTTCATTTCTTTTCGACTGAAGAAAGAAAGACATGAACATCTTGGATGACATGGGGGTGAGTAAATTATCAGGAAAATTTTATTTAAAAGTGAACTAATCCTTTAAGTGGAAAAAAGATATTAAGTAAGATTTTTCAGTAATTAATTCATTTATTCTTAGTATCATTAAGATACTGTTATAGTTTTTATTAATGTTTTGAATTGGTAATCATTCCTCATTTTTATTTTAGTTAAAGTTGTAGTAATTTTGTTGTGTTTTTGTCATTTGTCTATATAGATTTTATTTGTATTTCAGTTGTAGTTATTTTTTAGTACATCAAGTTAAACTAAACAAAAATAAGGAATGTTGCATTGGCATCTATCTGAAATAAAATGAGTTTAAGTTTTTCTATATTTTATTTAGTTAACATTTATTTTATTTCATGCAACAGTTTTTATTCCAGTTTGCTAGAATAACCCTGGTCATATGCTGAATTATTACAATGTTCATGTACTGTGTCCAAACTCACTCTCAGCCACTCAAACACAGACACACACACTTGAGCGCTCCAGCGGTCAGAAAGGCTTACCCGTGGATATTTTTACACAACCAATAACAAGTCCTTTATTTGAAAGGCACAGTGTTTGGACTTGCATAAGTAAAAAGGTCAGAGCGCCAGCGAGAGCTGAAACAGATTCAAAAACCCAGAGTGAAGTGATTGAACGCTGCAGTCAGAGACTCAAAGGAGCTGTGGAGAGATGAAGGTCAAACTAAAGTCTGAAAGCATTTCCAAAGATACTTCATCTTGCACAATATTTATGGAGTTCAGCCTCAAATGCCAAGACAGGAAGTGAGTTCTTGAGAGCTGAGGCGTCGGTCTGCGTTACGGTCACAGAACTGCATGAACTTCTTGGCACAGCGGCGAGGACGCAGAGTTCTGCGGAGCATGAGCCGGAACGGACGAGCTTCTGGCTCGCTGAGAATCCCATTATCATCTGCGTCCAGCTGCATGAAGTACCGACGGAGAGTGTGAACAGAGGGCGGAGAGGTGGGGACGTGAGGACGGGCCTCGGGGGTCCTGGAAGAGCAGAAGAACTCAGTTAATGATGGACGTTCTGGATCAACGCCACAGAAATGATAATGTAGAAATACATTTAAAATCATTAGGAAGATTACAAAGATCACATTAAAGGTGCAGTATGTAATATTGAGAGCTAGTGGTTGAAATGGGTACTGCAGTCCAAATTCTAAATATTGGAGAGAGTTGTTCCTGCACCTCATCCTCGGACTCGACAATAACGCCGGTTGCCAGATTGAGGAGACGCAACAGGAACAAGCGCAACTGTCAATGGACACCGACGAGCCTTAAACTGTAAGTTGATCAGCTAATGTATATGTTTGCAATGTTTTATTGCCGAGGCTTTTTAGGTTGTGTAGAATCTGCGATCTGTGACCCAGTTTATTTGCTGCCTTCCATAGCTGCAATATGTTGTGTTTTCCACCATCTAGCAACACGGGCTGTCAAAATACTATTGGGGAAATTTCATAGTAGAATAACTGGTATTTTTATGCTTTAGTACGGTCAAAAAATTACATACTGCACCTTTAATGAATTTATTAATTTAAATTATTGAATCAACATTGTGAGTTCTCTATGTAATTTTAAAGCAGTGTAATTTTAGTATTATTTATATACTATTGAATTTTTATATATTTTCTGTTTTCATTTGTAAATTTAAATTTTCTATTAATTCTGTGCTTGTGATTTTTTAAATATATTTTTATTTAGCTTTATTTTATTTCAGTTTTAGTCATTTCAATATTTCAACAAACTTATTTTATTTCAGTTAGTTACAAACAGCATTTAGTTTTTTTAATAGTTTTAGTTAATTATAACACTGTTTTAAAAGTGAAATGTCTCAATTCAGCCACCAAACTGAAATGCAAAAATGATGTTTTCATACATACAATATAGTCCCCCGTAGTATAATTCTATCTCATCTTCTAACTCATCTTTAAACACCAAAATGACATATTTAAAAAAAATTTCCAGTGAAAAAAAAAAATCTTCATGCCTTAAAATAGCTTGAATGTAATACTGCGTTCACGTCACCTCGTATTTACCGGATTCTTGAAATGACAACACGTGACGTTATATTCGGAGCTGTTCATGTCCTCGGACTGGGAATTATGCGTTTCCATGGCACCACTATCAACGCCTAGCCTGACTTCGTCATACTCATGTTCTAGGCAGAATGTGAGTCTGATACTGCTCCATTGCACTTGAATTATGGGGCGTGTCTTAACCGAACCAGTAAAAAAAAAAAACTCTGCATTCAATTGGATAGACCTACAACCAATCAGAGCAACGCAGTAAGTGACGTATGTTGAACTTGTACTTAAACTTTTTCCGAATCCCGTTGGAAGGGATTACAGACGTGATAGCGGAATCTAAACATCTTACTTCTCCAGCTGCAGTCATCGTTGGTGAAAACCAATTCAACCCAAGCGCTCTTTGATGACGTGGGTGGTTACGTAACCGCAGATAGCCTGTCCATCATCGATTAAAGCCCGCCCTGGCAAATTGATTGGCTCGGCCTTCTGGGAGCTGAGCATAATTACTCCACAATGGATCGAGTCCAGACCGAACTTCCCGTCCAAAAAATTTTGTGGGCGGGGTTCGGGCTGGCATCCAGGCTAATCAACGCCTAAATAAATCTACAGCGGTCAGGTGGTACAGCGGCCACGTGGTACATGTGGGAGCTTTCAGAAAACTCCCAGCTTACAAGCTGTATTTACGAGCTCTATGAGGATGTGAACGCTTTTTACAAGCTAGAATCGCGTAACTACAGGAATTACGAGGCCGCGTGAACGCACCTTAACTCTATATACTTGCTCAATATGCAAATAAGCCCCGCCTCCACTCACTCACGCCAGCTCAGAGATCCACTCGGTCAACTCACTGAGGTAAACGCTGCTCAATGGTATGGCTCTTTACAACGTCAGATAGGGCTGCACGATTAATTGGACGATTAGAAAAAAAACATTGAAATCCCACTTAAATCATTTGGCTTAGTGCGATTATGAAATCGCAAAGCTGTAATTATTTTTTTATGCACAGCTTGTCAATGAACTATGGCTCCAAATGCTGATCCATCTGAAAGCACTGCGAGTTTGAATCGCTTATAAAGTGCATTTGAAAAAGCAACACGCGTCAAACATCTTTCCAGACATGAGAAGCATTTACTAACATCTTGTCCAACAAAAGATGTCATTTAATAACATGTTTTTATTCCAAACTCACTTCATAACGACAGTTGAGCGCACTTCTGTGAGATGATGTGGCTTCTTACACAGTATAAGGCGATCATGTGTTTATTAGTCAAAGCGTTTCAATCTTCTGTTTATTCAGCTACAGCGATAGTATGGGATTTCCTGGAATGACTCGTGTTCTAGTTTCTGCACAAGGGCGCCCTCTGGCTTTCACATGGAGAAGCGTTTACTACTGATCACAGCGCCGTACGCTCTGACAAGCTGCGCATAAAATAATAATCACAGCCTTCGCCGAATCGTGTGCGATAAATCATGCAGACCTAACGTCGGACGCATAATGGTCTTTAATATTTATTGGTTGAATAAGAAACTGATGTGTCGTCAGTTGTTGTTTCAATGTTGAAAGAAATAATTGAAGGTTAACAAAACACTTGAAGATGTTGAAATTAAACTCAACCTTGACCCATGTGTTGCGAGTCACAGAGTGACTCTGATGACTCAAAATCTGTTGCCATTATGTCTGTAATATCTGCTGACTGTAATCGATGTGCGTGTCTCTAACCTGGAAGGAGAAGATGGAGCAACACTCTCAACTTCCTGCTGAAATGCTTGTATTAAATTCTTCAAAAAGTCTGTCTTTCGTACACTGGGACAGCCTATACAAACACAGACAGATATCACAAATTAAATTGGTGATAAGTATTTTAGAGAGTCAAATAGGCTAAAATCTGTATATATCAATATTCACCAAACAATACAATAAATACTGCATTTAAAAAATTCAACTTTGGAAAAAGGCTAAACAGTTTTGTCTATACAACTATAGATCTGACCTGAGAGAGGTGTTTCTGTGTAGCTGTTGTTGATGATGAGCGTGTGTGTTTCCTGAGAGCTGCAGTCAGGCAGTTGGTTCCTGTACACAGAATCATTTTCAGTTTTCTACACTGGCTTACACACACAGAAACACACATACAGTCTCCCAACCTGTCAGAAGTTCCCGGGATGGGCCGCCCCGAGTCCACTCTCACGCACCAGCAGTATCCTGTGCCGCTGTGGCATTGAATGGATTTGTACCGCCCATCTGCACTGCATTCTGGGATAAAACGCTCTTCTGACCCCTGAATGCCCGCTTCAGAGAGCAAAGACAATCTCTCATGTTCACAGTTCTTTAGAGAGTCTGCAGGAATACAGAGTGAGAATTTGAACAAATTCAATCATAAAACACTCAAATGAAGCCTTGATCATCTCTCCTTCTCACCTGTGGGTCGTCTGACGGGACGGTTTCCATTTGGGTCAGAGTTCAATAGGATTGTCACCCAAAATGGAGGTGCAGTGACTCCTGTATTTAAAACCACACACAATATATATATATATATATATATATATATATATATATATATTAGTTCCTCTATAATCCAGGGCTTAAAAACGAAAAAAAAAAAAAATAAATAATTCCACTCCGAACAGAATCAGTATTTTAACGTTTCTGTTCCAGCGTTCCAAACATTCCGAAACCGGTTTGATTTGAAAAAATAACAGTTAATAACGTTTTTTATTTTTGCATGTAGCCTACTTAATAATAATTATAATAATAATAATAATAATACGTACAGCATTTTATTTATTAAAAAAACAAAGAGAGTGTATTTGCTGTCTTAGCCAATAGGCCTACAATTATCTTTTATAACAAGATTCTGTCCAAATAAACCTATTAAACGAAACAAAAAACAATGGTTTATAAATTAAAGTCATTTTTCAAGATATTTTAATGTTTGCTGCATGGTTAAAAATACAGACGCTCTTCCTGTTGCATTTTATTATTACATTACATTATTACATACATATCTTTATTTATAATGTTTGTAAACATAAATTATGAACAAAACTGCCCTATATTATTTTTGTACTCCACAAAAAAACCTCTAAAATTAACAGTTGGACTATTCAGGCTATATAAACATCAAAGCCATTCCAGCTTCTATTGCTATATTCAAGGTGAGTTTATTTATTGGAAATAAAACTAAATAAGATGCAAAACGAATTAATTTAAAGTGAATCTGTAGCCTACCTTTCTCATTCGGCACGAATCCAACAGTTTACTTTTTCGAGACGAATGCTAAACTGTTGTAGCTTACTTTACTCGCATTATCGACGTAAAACATTATCCTTCACACATAACAGCACAGTGAGGTGGTGGTAAATGGCAGATTGTATTACAGAATTGAATTGAGCAGTGTAATGTTTGGTTGATTCTATTTTATTTGATTATTTAACAGGCTGCAATATCAAGTAAGCAATGCAAGAATTTTTGTGCACGCATGAGGTGCCGGCGCGACCACTGGATTTGTTTTCCTTCTATAAGACAGTTAACTGTCTCCATAATTTATGGTCATACAGGTAAAAGCAAAACATAATTCATACATTTACAAAAGACTCAAAATACCGGTTTCCTTTTTCTATCTTTGGTGTGTGCCACAAATAACCGCTTTTGTTTTGATAAATCTGTAGACCTAATTATTTAAGTGAAATATTTCACGTAGCCTATAGGCCTAAATATTCCCTTTTATTTTATGTGTTATGTGGGTAGGCCTATAGTTTTCTCCGTTCTCAGAAACGCTGCAGATGTGTGATGTGATGTTGAAAATTGTACTATCCTGCAAGCTGGTTTCAAAACGCACAACAAGCTGCATATTACTTGACATTCATTTTCACTTAAATGTAGGCCTAATACTTGACGGTTGGTGACATATCATCGGAAAGACTAATGCCAGGGCATTGCCATTGTGACTCACCTAACCTATGATGACTTGACAGCTGGGCTGAGCGCGACAGCGCGGGCATTTCACATACGTTGAATGCGTCAGCATCACATTTGCATAGGCTGTACTATTTGAATTTGTGATTGGTTGACTGCCAAATCAAAATATTAAACAGAATGATAAAATAACGTTATTAACCAGTTAATGGATATTTCAAATTAGCGTTTGTTTAGAATGATTACATTTGATTTCGTTTCCGTTTCTGGTTACGTTACGGTCAATTTCGTTTGTTTCCGGTTTTCGTTCCCTGAACCGGTTCAGAGCCCTGCTATAAACAGAAGAAAACAATATGTAAAAATGTGTTTTTTTTCCCATGTTCTTTTCATTAATGTTGATTTGTGTTTTGCTCATATTTGAGCATTGTTGATCACTGAATTTATGCAAAGGACTGCAAATACAGATCTAAAATCTGTTTTTGATGACAAAATCAATTGAGTAGAAATGTAGTGAAGTCACCTGACCTGCAGCCGTTAACACAGAGCGCTGCTCAGGATCAGGAGTGGAGCGCCACTGAACACCTCGCTCTAAACCCAGAGAGGAACATGTCAGTAACGGGACCTTTATTTCACTATACTGTAATATTTGTGTATGTGTGTGTGTGTGTGTGTGTGTGTGTGTGTGTTCTCTCACCCGCTTTAGCTAATTCCACGTCAGTTTTGTGAGCAATATCTGACATCTGACCTTCAACACAGATAAGTGAAAAACAGTTTGCAGTGTCTGTATCAGAGTTATTATTGTTAGTTAAAACTAAAACCATTAAAAAAAATGTATTATTTGAAATAAAATAAACATTTCTCATTTTCATTTAGATTAAGTTTAAGTAGGCCAACTAAAATATCTCAGACTAAAACTTAATTTTAGTCTAACAGTTTTCTGATCACAGTTACGACTTTTTGAAATGTGTTTTCATCGTAGTTGATGCATGTCTTCTAATCAGATAAAAACATTTTCCTAAATCGAGCACATACGTCTTTTATGCGCATTTTTAAAGTCCATTTTCTTTTGATGGGATATCCCAAAATCCACATAAAAATAGGTGACTGGCTAAATAACACTGGTTTGTCTCACTAGTTTATTCGACTCACAAACAGAGCTCACCAGTGCAGTTGGGCCGCAGGTGTAGGACAGAGCTTCCGCTCACTGGAATCCCATCAGCGCTGGAGCACCAGCAGTAACCTGTCTGATTGTGACACTGCACCTACAGGTCAAAGGTCATGAGAGGTCATGCAAGGTTGGAAACTGATTGGGGCCAAAATGAACAACACTGCCTACAAATGAACCAAATGTCACGCGTTGCTGCTGCAGTAAAGCGAACAACTCAGCAGAATATGGCAACAAACAGTCTTTAATCCAATAATTCAGAACAAGAAAACCCAAGAGAACTACCAACCATGTGAACTCAGACAATACTGGACAAATGAACTGAGGAAACTCAGGGCTTAAATGCATTGGGAGAGTAATGAGGTAACTAAATGAACAACAGGTGAATGTAATCAGTAACTAAAGAAACAAACTAGGACACATTAGGAAACTAGGTAAAATGAAAGTGCACACAGACAAACAGGAACAGGGAAAACAGAACCAAAACACAATGAAACTAAATCAAAACAGATCATACACGTTACACTTTCATTTATTTTGAGCTTATGAATGCAACGGCCAATCAGAGGAATATGACTTTGCTGTTTCCTCAAACACAAAATGCTTTTAATGTATTTTATTAATCAACATTGATAATCTTTATACCAATATCAAGACAAATAATAATGATTTTGTCATAATACTGCTGCACTATTCTATAATGAGTTTATGTTTTTTAATTTATAGGCTATTTATATTTATGTGATTGTTGTGTACAAACCCGATTCCAAAAAAGTTGGGACACTGTACAAATTGTGAATAAAAAAGGAATGCAATAATTTACAAATCTCATAAACTTATATTTTATTCACAATAGAATATAGATAACATATTCAATGTTAAAAAAAAGTGAGACATTTTGAAATGTCATGCCAAATATTTCATGAGAGCTACACATTCCAAAAAAGTTGGGATAGGTAGCAATAAGAGGCCGGAAAAGTTAAATGTACATATAAGGAACAGCTGGAGGACCAATTTGCAACTTATTAGGTCAATTGGCAACATGATTGGGTATAAAAAGAGGCTCTCAGAGTGGCAGTGTCTCTCAGAAGACAAGAAGGGCAGAGGATCACCAATTCCCCCAATGCTGCGGCCAAAAATAGTGGAGCAATATCAGAAAGGAGTTTCTCAGGGAAAAATTGCAAAGAGTTTGAAGTTATCATCATCTACAGTGCATAATATCATCCAAAGATTCAGAGAATCTGGAACAATCTCTGTGCATAAGGGTCAAGGCCGGATAACCACCCGTGATCTTCAGGCCCTTAGACGGCACTGCATCACATACAGGAATGCTACTGTAATGGAAATCACAACATGGGCTCAGGAATACTTCCAGAAAACATTGTCGGTGAACACAATCCACCGTGCCATTCGCCGTTGCCGGCTAAATCTCTATAGGTCAAAAAAGAAGCCATATCTAAACATGATCCAGAAGCGCAGGCGTTTTCTCTGGGCCAAGGCTCATTTAAAATGGACTGTGGCAAGTGGAAAACTGTTCTGTGGTCAGACGAATCAAAATTTGAAGTTCTTTTTTGAAAACTGGGATGCCATGTCATCCGGACTAAAGAGGACAAGGACAACCCAAGTTGTTATCAGTGCTCAGTTCAGAAGCCTGCATCTCTGATGGTATGGGGTTGCATGAGTGCGTGTGGCATGGGCAGCTTACACATCTGGAAAGGCACCATCAATGCTGAAAGGTATATCCAAGTTCTAGAACAACATATGCTCCCATCCAGATATCGTCTCTTTCAGGGAAGACCTTGCATTTTCCAACATGACAATGCCAGACCACATACTGCATCAATGGCTGCGTAGAAGAAGGATCCGGGTACTGAAATGGCCAGCCTGCAGTCCAGATCTTTCACCCATAGAAAACATTTGGCGCATTATAAAGAGGAAGATACGACAAAGAAGACCTAAGACAGTTGAGCAACTAGAAGCCTAGACAAGAATGGGACAACTTTCCTATTCCTAAACTTGAGCAGCTTGTCTCCTCAGTCCCCAGACGTTTGCAGACTGTTATAAAAAGAAGAGGGGATGCCACACAGTGGTAAACATGGCCTTGTCCCAACTTTTTTGAGATGTGTTGATGCCATGAAATTTTTCCCTTAAAATTATACATTTTCTCAGTTTAAACATTTGATATGTCATCTATGTTGTATTCTGAATAAAATATTGAAATTTGAAACTTCCACATCATTGCATTCTGTTTTTATTCACAATTTGTACAGTGTCCCAACTTTTTTGGAATCGGGTTTGTAAATACATGTATGCCACCTCTGAGCAGCATTAGACAGTCTGTGTAAATAAACACAAATGCCATGTCAGATACTTCTGTTCCACCTTTGCAGTGTAAAGATGGCTTTTGTTTACATTGATAACATTTTATTGGTATCAGTCAGTATTCTGATTGACTTAAGTAATTGGTTAAATTTAAGTATTTGACATAAAAGACAGATACATTGAATAAGTTAATAAGGTAATTATTATTATTGTTGTAATAATATAATAATTGTCCTTACAATTCCAAATCAATTCCAAAAATCAAAGAAAAGTTAAAATCACCAAAAATTAAAAATTGACAATTTTTTTAATATGGAATATTGCAGTATTTATAAAATATTTATGTGTGCACATCATTATTTTCATAATTTTTAAAAAAATATTTAATCAAAATAACTTCCCCTCACTCTTGCAGCAACATCTCTTCTCATCTCTGATGATGTGTTTACTGCCGCAAGGGTGGGGCCACCTGTCAACCACATGCGATCGACCAATAGCAAACCACATCCATATAACCATTCAATCAATTACAGTTGGACAAAATCACATCTCTCCCTAAGTTTTTCTTGTTCGAAAAGTTGTTTTACTTGGATATACATTACAATAGGGAAGAAAAGACTATCGCAACTTCCATTTCAAGCAGACTTTAATTTCTGACCCCTTTAAATTCTGACCCTGGGTTAAAAACTAGCATCACAATACCTCGGCGTAAGTTCCATCGGCTTTGCATTCTGGGATAAAAATGGCGACAGAATCCAAACGAGCACTGGCCCTCAGAGCTTGAGAGCGAGCCAGCTGACATTTAGACCTCAATGCATCTGCTGACAAACACAAAATATGCTTAAGACATCGTCCAATGAGAGCAGAAGAAAATTCTGTTTTCCTGTGATGAGTCTGGTGCTTCACCTGTGCATGTTGATAATGTGTCCATCCTCAGCTGGCTGTTGATGCACTGTGCACGTTGAAAGGAACACAGAGATTTATACATTCGGCCGTTGCTGCCACATACTGCCTGATGGCTCCCTCTAGCACAGTCCAGCACACACGTCTGAGGCCGCTGCCTGTCCAAGACCAGCAACTATAATTAGAGAATGGGAGGGGGGCAGGTTATTTTCGCATCTGGCTGAATGTGAAAGGCTAGTCTGTGTAAAAGCTCTCAAAATGGGCAAAAAAAAGGCAAACATGGTGTCTGGCTGAGGAACAGCAGTCTACTGTCGTGAAAAATGCTGGAGGTCCCATGATGCGTAAGGTGATGCGAGACAATTTAGACACACTAATGAAAGATTTATATTTTTGCTCTCCCTCAAAGGACAGATTATCTTGTTGAAAGCAAGTGAAAAGAGTGCATATGTATATTTTAAATAGCCCCAAGATAAAATATATATAAAAAACTATTCTCCTGCATTTGAATGTGGCTTCCTCTGAGGTATTTAATTAGAGAGAGAATAATTAAAGTTTGGTAAGAAAGCAGTTTGTTTGCTCTCAGTCTGAACTGGTTAATATTGGAAGAAGAAACTTTCTATAACATATTACATTTTTTTGTACTGTACATAGAGATGTAATGTGGGGAAAAAAGGCAAAACAGTTGAGACTTATAATAGCACAGATTCCATTTAGTCATGAATTTCCCAAACATCTGTGGCAGTGTTTACTGAATCCATGAAAAGAATAGAGCAGTGTGTCCATTAATGAAGCCCGAGAGAGAGCTTGCAAAATGACTTGCACATGTTCGCAACACCCGACATTTGTGATAACATCTCCACCTCTAATGAGTGTGTATATGTGCAGATATATTCTAACACACAATCATTATGAAAAACCATGAACACCATCAGTTTTTAGAGAAATTCTACACAACATGCTGTTTGTGTTTACAATAAAATTATATTTATTAAAGCTGCAGTCCGTAACTTTTTTGGTTAAAAATGATCTAAAATCAATTTTTGAGCAAGTACATAACCAGCCAGTGTTAAAAACTCTCTCTTTACCTTAGCCTGATTCACAACGGAAAACTTGTCATAATGTTTTATAATTCGGGTGGTACTGGTGGGTTTCCACAGGAAATTCGAGCATGCAGCCGTTGTCCCAGCTAGTAGACTATATGGGATGTGAGGATGCAGCAGGTGACGGATCATTTATAGCCTTTTCTCACAGCAGCTGCAATAATTAAACTTATCATTTTGATGGTGGATTGTAATCTAGAAAGATCCAAATGACAATCATCAGTGACAACTGAAGATTCACCCGTAGTCAAAAGCAAAAGACGTCGGACTGCGGAGTATCTACATAATTTGAAATCTACAGGTAACGCTAATATACACTAAATACACATAGTCACGCAATGCTGATGTTGTTAACAATTTGAGAACAAAGTATAACAATAATAATAATTTGCACGGTTTGACATGATCCAAGCTAAGCGATCGTTAGATTTAATCACCATTGGCAGCGCAATTTATTGTAATGCTTTTTGCTCAATTGGTCGGAACAAAAGTAGCAGACATGTTACTTGTTCAGAATGACATTTTCTGGTGAAAATTAATATTTTGGTCAAACTTCCAAGATGTAGAATCTGTGTTTCCAAAGTACAGTATCCACACCGGTGTAGTGACTGACAGCAAACATTAGATTCATCCGTGATGAGGAGACGTGCCGAGGCACAACACATGTAAAGATGATAATTCCGCAAATAACTTGTAAAATGTGTAATCATTTTTGTATAAAGGGCAAGTCTCTACATGCCCCATCAGATTTATATTTTATGTACGTTGTGTGGTTTTATTTCATATTTTCTTATTTAAATAATGTCTGTTTCCCCTAAATGTTGCTGTTGAAAGGACCACTTTTTAGGACTCAACTATAAGATTATTATACAAATTCTATTATTTCACAGACAGAGTCAGTCAAGGTACTAAAGTAATGCTTCATTTTTGGACTCTTATGCATTTCCTTAAGCATTTATTGATCTTGATTTGCCAAAGTCATCAGGATGGAAGCTTTCCACACATTCATGGTTTCAAAACGCAACAGCAAGTGAAACATTAAAAGTGACATGAACACAGTTCTGCTTAAACCTGCTCCTGCCAAGAGCGCAGTAACAAACAACAGCCGGAGCGTGTAAAGTCAACGATGTCTCTGTTGGAGAACAAGGCAGCACTGTGGACATGAGGCATGTCTAACAATTTTGTAACTGTGAATGAAAATAAATACACAGTCTTAGTGGCCTCAGGTGGTTGGTTTAGTAATGATTGAGAGATGTGGTGCCATTTTGCTGACAGGTGTGCATATTTTAAATTTAATGCCAATTTTTAGTCCTTCTATTACATATGACCCTTTTGAGGATGGAGCTATTTTATAGAATAGAAATTCTGTATTCTTGTGTACCTTTCAAACAAAAAACTCTTTTAGCCTGTTCAGATTTATGTGGCTCAGTTTTCCCCAATGCTCTGACATTTCCAGGTGGCATTTTTGCAGGTCAACAGGTGTTTGTTTTGACAAGGAAATTTATGACATACAACAGTACTATACGCCTAAATCCACAAAACCCTTTTTACTTCAATAGGATTTGCTTCACTCTACAAAATGCTGGGTTGTTTCAACACATGTTTGGGTCAACTATGGAAAAACCCAACTGTTGGTTTGTAAAATGTAATGTAAAAATTTATACCAACAGTCCAGTTTGTCCATATTTGACCAAAACATAGGTTGAAACAAAACATTTTTTAGTGTTCACTAGGATATTGATATTTCAAAAAGTGTGGCAAGTCCTCATTAAATCACACCACATCATTTAAATTATCTTAAATTTTCTGCGACAATTAGCATATGTAAAAGCCTATCTGTTAATCATATTTTTCCCTCAGATCTGGAAAAAAAATAAGCTTGCATCTGCAAAAAATGCATCACACAATACATTTTACACATGCAAGCTGAAATCAGGTACGTATTTTCGCCTCCAGTCGTGGGTTTACCTTATTTTCGTCCGTCATATTTACTGAATCTGACAACAGAAAGATGAGTAGAACGCGACAGGTGAACGTCAACGCCAGCATGATTCCCGCCACAACAGCCCACGTTCTGCGGTCCGTCGCGCTCTTCCCGCCTGCGTGTGAATTTAAACACAAGGCGCGCGTCCTCACCACAGTAACGGCCAGGATTCAGAGGTTGGTAGAAAAATCCCGCGCTTACTCAGGTTCTCATAACAGCCTGACTGTTCGTTGTCGATCCTACAGGTTTTTTCTGCGATGACAACCAAGAGACAGACGATAAAAATGGAAATAAGCTTAAACGCATTAAAAACGGTACGTCTTCTTTCACTCATGTTATTTGAAGATCTGGACACAGCCTACTGTACTGATTTCACATTTTCACTCAGGAACTCCTCCTCGGGACGGCTAGGAGGATGGTAAGTTAGATCTCTATTGGTTGTGTTCTTTGAGTCCTTACCCGTCTAAACTATTTAACAGAGCGCTGTTTTTATTTTTTAAGTGTATAATACATTTACTAGCACATACAGTATGGGTATTTTGAGCTTTCTTGAAATAATGTTCAACCTAAAAATTAAGCTTCATCCACAACATTTAAGGGGCATAATGCAGATTATGAGGGAAAATCGTAATATGCCAAACCTGTCTGTTACAGCTATAAACCATAGTCTAATAGACTATGCTAATAAATTTTTTGTCATCGATGTTGTTGACAGTACTTGCAGCCTATTGAAGCTAGAAAATGCTGTCAAGGCAAAATGTAAGCTTTAGTGAGAGGAAATCTCAAGCAAGCAGGGACACGGACACAATTCAAAGTGGTAATATTTTATAAGGAAACTTTATGTGTGCATGTGAAATTCACTTTTCATCTTGAGACAGAAAGCAGTTTTTGCAAATTTCCAGTACAGCAGATAACGTTTGATATTAAAGAGTACAAAAGAAGAAAGAAAAAAAAAAATCAGAATTCCAAATGCTTTTATTCAACTTTGCAGACGTAAGAGCAGGCTTTTGGTCCAAGTCTGTTCAAATCTCCTGAAGCCCATCTGCCCAACCCTATTCCCTCCCTTTACCCTTAATTTGTTCTCACTTGAATTCAACACTTTCGATTGCAAATCACCCCCGCCATTCCTTACAGAGCATGGTTGGTATTGGATACATGATTGCATAGATTTGTTAAACAGTAATTTATTTTAATTAAGACATAATGGAATGTTCATTAAGACTTCAGCTCTCCCACTCCTTCCCCTCAACCTCCAGAGCTGTACATTGGGTCCCTGCCCCTCCCTGTAGAAAGAGAAAAACTAGTGTACAACAAAAGGAAAGAAAAAAATGAGTGGGAGAGATAGCAACCTGCAACTACCAGGCACATTTGTACTTATTTCTGACTATATAAAATTCTCTTTTCACTGTTGATTCAGCAGCTGTGTAGTCATAGGCTCTAGTGGAGGGCTCACTACAAGGCTATGCTGCTCACATCCCCACTGAAGCTCTTACATGGACATTCAGTAATATTTGAAAGACAATTAAAGATGGATGCCAGATGGACATTAGTTACAGTTAATACATCCTTAAGGAACATGTCTATGAGTCTGGGAGTCAATAAGAGAACGCTGTATGGTTGATTGGGGATGGGGAAAAAAAATCCATCGACTTGATTCTTCAACCCCTCAAAAACACAGACCTGTAGCTACTGAAACCTGCCTACAGTACTCCGCAGGGGTGAAACTGCTCATTTTATAATCTTTGCTAATGACCTGAAGCGCTGTGTGACTGCCATGGGTATTCTGGCAATTCTGTGTACTGGAAAATAAGTATGTACAGCGTAGAATCCCACCAACTCAAAATTGCTGGAGCGGAGAGAAATAAAATGGGAGGAAAAAGCCGAGGTTAGATTTTCAAAGAGTTTCATCGATCCAGCAAAATGGGTTAAGAGGGCATGTCACAAGTTCCCTAACAAAACACTTGAGTCATTCTGTCCATTTCCCTACGATATACAACCTCGCTATATGCCAAATAACATATTCCAACCCCAAACCAAACCTCCCACCCCACCAACTCTAGCAAGAAGAAAACAAAATTAAAACAAAGAAAATAGCATGTTAACTGAAAAAGCTTGTGCCCTCCCCATCGGGGTAGAGGGTGCAGGTTAAGTGTCTAGGCATAGACTGAAGCTAAAGCAGATTCTTTAAGATCTCTTTAGTTCCATCCCAGAACAAACTAATAGATTTAATTAATATTTCTTTCATTTAATTAACTCAAAGGCTCAACATTAACTGTCTTTACAGGTTACTGCTGGTGAGAAATCACTTGAAAGCTGAAAAAACAGTGACCTTTCATATGATTTTAAGAGGAAACGGAAGAAGATTAAAGAACCTGAGCTGTAGCTACAGTCCAAAGCCACACACCCTCTTCCCTTGACACTGAACCTGCATCTCAAACTTTCCTTCTATCCTACAACTTTCCTTAAGCTCTCCAAGACTGACATGTTTTACACAGAATCAAAAGGTCATCCCTCAAAGTGTGGCAAGCTTCATCAACAGTTTCCCATAATGCCATGGTAACCCCCTTCCCCCAAACATCTATCCCCCCCCTCCCCCTCAGGTGTGCTATGAAGTCCCGTTTCCAACACTCTTAAATATCTTCCTCAGGAGCACTGATCTCTTTAAGGACTGGATGGTTGAGAGAAAGACAGATGTGGCTCCATCCAGCGCTCTCATCTATCTAGTCTGTGAGAAGATCAGCACTGATACAGGAGAGAGAGCTGCTCCAGAGTTCTGGAGTTGGTGCTTAGAGGTCACTCTCCCCGTACAGGGCGGTGGAGAAGGACATGTAGTCAAGAGCACCTGCCACCGCGTCAGGGCCTGAGTATGGTGCCATTCGGGCAATGCAGTACTCTGCCTGGTCAGGAGGAAGCTCACGCCTCAACTCCTCAGCTGTGATGTAGTTCTGAAAAGCAGAAGAGATGGGGTTAGATAGGTTCAAGTCCCATACAATGAAAACTTTCAGTTGCTCCTCACTGCAGTACACAAGATCCAGGGGGCGAGGTTGTATCCAGACCGAGGGGTTGGAGACGGGTAGGTTTAGGGATTAGTGTTTGGTGTAGGCAATCAGTACTGTGATTGACATGACCAATAAAAATCAGCTGCAGGGCAGCATTTGCCTGGCTTCTGACATCACACTTGGATGTGGGCCAGGTTAGATGTCCACCGCAGGCTGCAGCGAGACGCTTCTCAATATAAAGTGGGAGGTGTTGATTCTAGTTCCAACCTCGCCCCTGAATCCCGTGTTCTGCAGCAAGGACCATCACAAAAACTTTGGAAACTTTCAAACAGAGACACAGAGCACATTCTTACCTTGTCTCCGGCTAGGATCTTAAATGAGGCGATGACCTGGTCTGCGGTGTCTGTGTCAGTTGTTTCCCTTGACATGAAGTCGATGAAGGCCTGGAAGGTCACTGCTCCACTGTTGTTGGGGTCAACAATGCCCATAATGCGAGCAAATTCAGCATCACCCTGAAGAACAAAGGTTAGAGATTAACCCAGATAAACCAGGAGGAGAGTCCTGACCGTAAGTACAATTTTTAGGCACAGTATTTAATTTGAAGCAAATGGAAACGAGGCTGTGCAAAACAGAAGTACAGTTGGTTCAATGCGTTGATTTTAAGACTTCTTTCAGGGTTGTCACCTGAATTTTTAACAACAAAGCACACTGCAGAACAACTCACTGAACACTGACTTTACTTTATCCCCATTTTCATTTGTCAAGTTAAATATTGCATCAGCCTTGACTAAGGTCTATTAGAATCTATTCAGTAATCACTTTTTTCTTTTACAGGTCTCAACTTAAAAAAATAGATAAATCATATAAAATGTAACCAACAATACCAGACAAAACAGATACATTTTTAACAGCAAGCAAAAGCAGGACTTCAGGAGAAACTGAGATTGAGAAAGGAGGTAGCAGTACCAGGCTGTTCCCAGTGGAAATGAGCAGTGCGCGGAAATCATCGGTGTCCATTATCCCCGTGCGCTTCTACAGTTCGCAAAGGGAAGGATGAGAAAAGAAATAGAAAGGAAGCATGTGGAAAGCAGAGAATTTGGGGAGGTGAAGGGGTTTGATAGAGGAATCAGAGTGAGTTTGTAGAGAAAACGAGTAAGAGAAGGAGGGAAATTATGGCAAGTAAAAAAAAAAAAAAAAAAAAAAAGGATAACAAAACAAAGAGGAAGCAGTGAGAAACATTAAAAATAAAATAAAAGCAAAATCCTTAGCTGACCTGCAGAGGGCATCTTTTCAAGAAGCAGCACAACAGGTGAGTGAGGGAGTTAGTGAGTGATGGAATGAATGAGTGGCACGGCGCAAATACACACACACAGACGGCAGCCATCATAGACCTTTTTTTGCTGTGCTCGTACCTGTTTGTCGGTTTCTACGTCGTAACCCAGACTGATCAAACAAGCCTTGAACTCCTCAGCTTGTAAGACACCACTGTGGTCCTGTGGTAAGCCAATCACGCAAGGGGCCACAGTAAATGGAGCAATCAGAACATGCAGATGAGGATTGATGATACCCATACACAATGACATAACAGCATGTGTGGGATGAAGGCAGTGGCATGACAAAAAAAGATGGAGACAAAACATAGTGGATGTTAGACACATGGGCTGATGGTAAACAAGTCACATGACTAATGAAACATACTTATGACAATGAGTGACCTGATTCTTATGAATGTCAGACAAAACATTCAGCTTGTGACATTAGAGAGCCATTATGAAAGCACCATATCAGTTTTTCTCCTTTACCTTGGCTATATTTCTCCACTCCAGCAAAACCCCCCTCATTACTTCAGTTCCACTAGACTATATTTACATATTGGCTACAGGTGGCACACTTCAGCTCAGAGGTGTTTGACGCACAGTATATTTCAGATGTTTTCCCTCCCATTAGTGCCAGAATAAGTGGAGAAAATGGAGCAATGGAGGAAATATTAAAACAAGTCCAACCAAAACTTTAAACTGAGGTCTATTTTTATCATGCATCAATCACCCTGAAATTAAACACAGCCTTGACATAAGCAGCATAGACTAAATCTCCCATATTCTTCTTTATATGGACACTAATCCTCTGCTATGTCATGTGTATTTCCATGGCCTGGTGCTAAGATTTCTTTGATAACAGTTGGAAAAACACAAACCCTATGCATATTAAAGGAATATATCACTCAAAAATGATCACCATCTTGTCATTTAAAAAAAGTATGACTTTCTTTGTTCTGTAGAAAACAAGATGTTAGGCTGCCAAATCTCATTTACAACCAATCCTGGAGAATGCAGACGGATCTAGTCAGGTTTGACATCAGTGATGCAAAACACCATGGGTTCTTATGAGTCTTATAACCAGTCCTGACACGGCAAGTAGCTTTCGTTCCACAGCACAATGCTTTTACTGAAAATTGCATTTTTGTTTTGTTTTTTGAGTGATCTATGCCTTTAATACACTGACCTTGATTGACATTCACCATCTTACAAATACTTATTCTTTGACATTAACTAAGTCCATTTCACACACTGACAAACATGCAATGGAGTTCCTGACCTTGTCGAAGTGATTGAAAGACGTGCGGTACTCGTGAAGCTGCTCCTGGCTAATGCCTTTAGCATCACGAGTCAGAATCTGGTTCTCGATCTCATTAATGGTGCGGGCAATTGTAGTAAGGAGTTGCTCCCAACCAACACGAAGGTGCTTTAGAGAAGAAAAAGGCAATGGATAAACTGGACTTGTGTGAACGGCCAAACAAACTTGACAGAAAAATTTAACACTTGACCTAAACATTACATCTGTGGTTCCTACATAATTTTAACATGATAAATTTGAATATTTAAATATACGTACCTCCATAGTGTAAGCAGTGTATTTGTTGTCAAATATAAGTGCTTCCTGAATGAGCTGATGGTCTCCCTCCAGTTGGTCGATGTTGGGTTTGTATTCGATGATGCTCTGCTCATACTGACGGAGGTGGGTCAGCTGATCTTCCAGCGTTCCATTCATCTCAATTGATATCCGCCCGATCTCCTACAAACATTGTGCAATGGAGACAGATGAATCATTCAGTATTTTTCTTCTTCAGAAAGAGAGAAGATCATAAAAAAATCGAAATAAAGGCGAATATACCTCCATCTTGTTTTGGATCCATGGTCCAATCATGTTGGCCTGGTTGGCAAACTGGCGTCTAAGATGGTCATTAGACTGCTGACGTGCGAGTTCTTCCTGAAGAGCCTGATCACGCTGTGGAACCAGTTGCTGCACCTGCACATAGATGGGAGATAATATCAATGCTTGCAATCTCAACTGATTTGTAACATTACACCTATAGATATTGAAGAAAGCCATTTCTTTTTCACTGATAAAAATATATCTAACCTTCTCCCACTTCTTGTCAATGCTCTGAGGGGTGATGGAGGTGTAAGGATTGTTTCCAGCAAGTTTGATGCCATTGTACTGTGCGATTTTCTGAACTTCAGCCTGGATGGCCTGGATAGCCTCCCGCTCTTTATTTGCCTCTGGAAGAGTTGATTTGAACTGCTCATGAGCCGTTATCAGTCCCTACATAAAGAGAAAGTAGTTAGGGAAAGGATTGTCACATCAAGCTTTTTTTTATTCCCTTCAGCTTGTTCTGAAATGGACTATCCAAAGATACCAGCAATGAAACATAAAGGAACAGCATTTTAGAGGTGGAGCAAGTCATTTCATTCTGATGAAAGATTACAAATACTAAAACATTTTACAGTACCTGGATCTCTTCTATGTTGTGTACAATGAACATGTCCTGAAGGTCCTCCATGGCTCCCTCCATCCAGTTGTTGAACGGCGCTGCTCTCTTGGCATACTCAAGGTAGAGCTCATCAATAGACTCAAGCTGTTTCTCTGTTCTCTGCAGACCAGATACACACACAGTCAGCATGATAAAATGTACAAAATATGCCAGAAAGTGTCTCTCGAAGAAAGCATTCGTACCTCAAGAGACTCTCTGCGGTTCTGTGTGAGGGAACCCAGAGCATCCCACTGCTCACAGATCTTCTGACAGCGTGCATTAACGCTCGGGGAGTCGTAGTAGTCCAGCTCACTGTGATACAGAAACATTTTAAACACTAACACTCCATTAAACTTTCCCAACTTTCATCCCCTATAGCCTGGATTTTCAGTCAGTTTAATTAGCCTTCTCTGTCATTATTTGTTGCCTCTATTTTTGTTGTTTTCTCACTTGAGTTCCTGTGCAATGGCGGCAATCTGCTCCACTCTGTCTTGGTGGGCAGCAAGGTCACTTTCGAATGCCTCATGCTTCTTCAGGAGAGCTTTGATCTCAGACAGAGTTGCGGTCTCATAATCCTTCTGGGTTAGCATGGCCTCCTTACCTATACACAAACAAACATAGATCTATTCAGATCTATATAGTTTTCAGATCACATGCCTGATCTTTAAGACTTCTGCTTGGCTGACAAGGCTCTGCATTCATGAAATCAAAACAGAGAAATAACGGAAAGAGTTTTCGAAGAGGAGCCTCTCACTGTCTATTGAGAGCAATTAGTGTAATTAGTTAAGTTAATGTGAATAATTGGCAAAAGCATCAGTAAGTTCCAAGTTTAGTTTCTGTATCCATACCATCCGTCCAGCTCTCATGGATGGCTGCTTTCTGACGGAATTTTTCTGCAAGATGGTCAAGCCTTTCCAAACGACGGATCTCATTCAGTAGCCACTCTTCATAGCCTTTCTCTGCACCTTCCAGTTTATGCCATGCACCATTGATGTCCTAAAGAGAAAGAATACTTATCAGCCAAATGCCTTTCAGGATTTAATCTGAAAGCCAGCAACAATGAATATTACAGTTTTTGATGAGACACATTGACATAAGTTTGTGACGCAGCAAAAGCTATTCTTTTTTAAGTATTATTATAAACCGAATTGTGCATGTATTATATGCATTTCTTACCGACACCATGCGTCCCTCAGATGGCATAAAGGCTGGTCGGTTGCTCAGACGGAGTTTGGTCTGCAACGTGTTGAAGTTGATCTCTAGCTGACACTTCTCCTGAACTTTGGGTGGTTTGTGAACCCGACGGTAATCGCGGAAATCTTCCAATTTCTGCTGCATTTCTGTCATGGTTTTCTCTGGAGCACGATTTTCCAACCATGGGATTGTCCTACGAATCCACTCCAACAGCTATAGGGATAAAAAGCATGCAGCAAGAAAAAGTAAATTAGCAGAGGTTCAATAGGAAACAGAGACATTAAAAGTAAAACACTCTGGGTAGTTTGGTAGTTAGTTAGCATTTAGATGCTTCAGGTTCCACCTCACAAACAAACCATATTGATTTAGACTCACGTCGCTGGCCAGTTTCTCATAGTCCTCCATCAGGTGCTCATTCTCCTGATTGACCGCCAACACCTTACAGATACGATTGGCTGCTGTCTCAGCCTATCACAGAACAACAACCATATTAAATCAGAAATTTTCTTTATAATTACAAAATTTTCCATATGTTGAAAAAAACAAAAAAAAAAAAAAACAGTATACTGTTTACTACACAAATATATACAGTAGTGTATACCATATGTTTAAAGTAGTATGATACAGTATACACAGTACACTTCAGTTAAGAAGTATAAAAAAAAAAAAATCTGATTTTAGAACTGTAAATGTCAAGATGCTGCTTTAGTTTACACGGGGAAAACAAATGATTATATATTTAATGGTTTTTGGTTTGGTGGGTTTAGCAAAAAGTGCCTAAAATTACATTCAAACACACGCAAATGATGTACTGAGCACACAATGACACAAAACTCCAAGTGTTGTAAGTTAATAATGTGCTATACAAACAGTAGCATGCATAAAAACTAGCCAAATTAAATAAATATGAACTTCAACATTACATAAGTCACTTGGAAGCTAACTATTATACTAATTCACGTTCCATGCAAACACCAAAATTGGTTAGTTTCGAAAACGTGTAGTCTAGCTGCAAAATTTACATGCTATTTGGAAAATCAAATTTGCATTCTCAATTTTTATACCACCACTGGAGGATCTCTTCATGGTTCTCTACAGCATTAACTAACACTGAAACACAGAAAGTGTTCAAAACGCTTGTGTAAAAGGCTAAAAGCACATTTAAACAATTATGATGAGAAGTTTCTGGCTTCACTTCACATGGAAAATAAATGAGTAGTTTCACATATCTACTGTAGCATATGCAGCACCAAAACTTTACTGAACAGTACTGTCTAATGTAAAGGTGGGCTTAACATTACTAACAAACATAATAGAACACATCTAAGAATCAAAGCAGTAACCTCTGTGTTTTAAAAGGCTTTATGAAATTCATTATAGTCAATTGCATTGTTGCTATTTTCATATTTACACTCAACATTGTCCTCAACTGTTACAATCTTTAATCACTGAGTGCAAATATGAAACATCAAACAATGAAATTCACCTTTCCAGCATTTAAAGAAGGTTGTGAAAGACCAGTAAACCCACTGAGAGTATTAATGATAGCAGAACCATTAGAAATAAATGCATATATAGAAAGTGGTGATGGCAATGGTTTGGGTATAGTGAAGCCCAAAGCTGTGATGAAACAAAACTGGCAAGTGGCCTCAACTCAAGTCATTTTCACACCTGGTTTAATTGGATTGTTTTTTGGCGCAGGTTTTTGCATAAACCCTAGATTACGAATGAAAGGATCAAATGGCTATAAATCTGACATTCCTGTAATTGCAGGAATCATTTAAGACTCAATTTTTGACTCAAAGCATGCATGCACTGGAATTAAAAATGGATTATAAAAATATGGCGTCCATATGGCGTTTGTTTGAAATATTTAATCCAGAACAATTCAATGCCATATGCCAAGCCAATGGAGTGGGAAGCCCAGAAAGAATAAAAATGGTCTTCATCCAACTTGGTTATGTACATTCTTGTGAAGAGAGCAACTACAGGAATTTATTTTTTTTGGCGTTTTTGCCCTTATTATGACGGAACAGTAAGCAGACTGGATGTGAAGTTGGAGAGAAAGAGAGGGGGGTGTGATCGGGGAAGGCCCTCGAGCCGGGACTCGAACTTGGGTAGCCCGAAGAGCTATATGATGGCGCTGCCCACAAGGCTATCGGCGCAACAACTACAATAGCTACTTTAATATGACCAACGTATTATCCAATATTATTAACCAACATTAGTCATGCTAGAACAGTTAGCTAATATTGTTTCATTAAAAGGCACAATATGTCGTTTTTCGCCACTAGAGGTCACTTATTCAAAACAAAGGCGTAGCTTGATGACGCCTTGATTTTGCTGAATCATGGGAGTTGTTGTCTTCACATCTACAGAAAAGAATCTGACAGGGCTCAGGCATAAATCATATTAATGGATGAGCTAATGTATTAAAGATTTATTAACATTACTGTAGTATGAAACGGTGTGGCTGTATGCGTTTCCATGGTTTCTACAAAATATAACCGGAAATTGAGGGTAACACGGGTATGATGTCCTTGATAGGCGACGCACAGGCCTTTTTAAAATAGCTTATTTCTGTGGATTTAACATTCTTGGAAACATTTGGGATATGCAAGTACACAAATCAACAAAATTATATAACATTGTTCTAGTGGTTTTTGGATATTTTAATTAAAAAATAACTTAATT
Organism: Chanodichthys erythropterus; assembly: GCF_024489055.1. Classification (NCBI taxonomy): domain Eukaryota; kingdom Metazoa; phylum Chordata; class Actinopteri; order Cypriniformes; family Xenocyprididae; genus Chanodichthys; species Chanodichthys erythropterus. Next base: position 4,663,237 of record NC_090237.1, read on the forward strand.
GCGCAAAAGTCTGTACTGTTAGTCCTTTGCTGGAGCAAAATAAAACAAACCAAAACAAGAAAACTTTGTCAATCAAACCAGGTATGAATGCGCCTTAAGAGTTTCAGGGCCAGCAGTCAGGGGTCAAAGGTTTCTCACCTTCTGAGCACCTGAGAAGGCGTGATAGAAACAGGAGACGTAGGTCATAATAGCCTTCTCATCCGGCCGCAGAGTGCCCACGATATCTATAGCAATGTCAGCGAAAAGAGAGAGAGAAAGAGACAGCAGTGAAGCAAAGCAACCCAAAGCCTGTGTGTCCCCACTGAGGGAGGAGGAGATGGTTATGCATTTTATGGGCTCCCCTATTGAAAGGGAAATGGGGGTTGAAATCCTGCGTTAAAACCGTGGCAACCCGTAAAGTGAGAGGAAAAAGCCAATCCGCTGTTGAGAAAGGAGTCGTAGGCCAGAGGAAGAAGGGTTAAGACGCACACGCACAAAACCTGCATGTGCGTGCCTTCACCAGGTTATTCTAGTACTGGTGGAGAAAGCCATGCTAAAGAGGAGCTGGAGAAGGGATAGGGGTCGTGGTGTACCTTCTGGGCTCCAGAAAAGGCATGGTAGAAACTGGACACATAGGTCATTATAGCTTTCTCATCTGGACGTGCTGTGTTCACAATGTCTGAAGGGAAACGAGAGTTATACACACATGCACAAACAAGGATGCAGACGGGACTCAAACACACACTCGTGACAGACAACAGCTTTACACATTCATGGAAAAAACAATGGCTGAATCTCAATTCGCTTGTGAGGGACAAGAACATACTTTTGAGTAGGGCTGGGCTGACAATATTGATTTCTCGTTTTTAATCAATTTCGATGACAATTCTTTTAAATTCCAAGAACCAGTCTTTTAGTCTGTGCTCTTTACTGTTCATGCGTGAACAAAATGTCACTAAACATTGTCTGTAGCGTGCAATAAAACTCACTGTAGCCGTGAAACGCTTTACTACTAGTTATAGCATGAAATAAACATGAATAATCATCAGCAGGTATGTTGAAAGATACAGTACAACTCACAAAAATGTATGATGTTTCATGTATTTGCTCAATCAGTGTTTCAAGAGTGGAAACGTGATGTAAAATTTACCTCAGAAAAGACATTCAATGTCCATAAACTTGGCAGTTAAGTTATTACAGACACCATTTAAATGTTTATATTTCAAAAACGATTTGGAGTAGAAACATAAATATGTAATTATAAGGTAAAGTTAATATAAAAATGGCCTTATGCGCAATTTAAATGTTAATACATCGAAAAATAAAATATAAACATTTCAAAGTTTAGATATTGTTGTCAACGCTGATCAAATCGAGATCGGAATCAAAAGCGTGTGAATCAAAATCAAATTGTGAATTTTGTCAATAACCAGTCCAGCCCTACTTTTGAGCATGTAGTAAGGCAGTGTGCCAGACATGTGTCACTTTATTACTTTACTGAATTGCTTTTTGAAGCCACAGATCCCTTCACTTTGCACTTTATTCATCACTACTAAATCCTTTGTCTACTAACCCTAATATGTCTACTTCCCTAATGCATGGTATACGAAAAGGGTCAAATTAATAATATGTCCAAATACCAATATTCATGAAACAGTAGGCAAAAAATACCCACTGACTTCACATTTGTAGACGGGACTTGTCATTAACACCACCCCAAATGCGGGTAAAATTTTATATTTAATTAAATAAATAAATATATGCATTGCGGGTTTCTATGGAAGCTTTTTTCCGCCATGAAATAAAAAATTAAAAAGGTAATTGCGACTTTTTATCTCACGTTTTTGCTTACAATTGTGAGTATATATCTAACAATTTTGACTTTTTTTCCTCAAAATTGCAAGATATAAACTCACAAAAAGTCAGAATTGTGAGATATAAACACGCAATTGCGTGTTATGTCCAGTTGTGAGGGAAAAAACACGTTTCTTCTTGGAATTCAGACTTTATAAATCACAATTGAGAGTTTATATCTAGCAATTCTGTATTCAATGTACATACATAATGTACATAAGTTGATTGTTTATATAATGTATATTACCTTATGTGTTTAACATGTTCAATAAAACCATATGATTACTTGCTTCTGATACTTTATTTGAACCAGTTATTATTGCCTCATTATTATATATGTATTTTAAGTCATTTTAAAGGCTAAGCGTTTGCATAGGTCTACTTTTATTAGCACAAAAAGAATGATCTAATTAATCGTCAAAATAATCGACTGATTACTCGATTACCAAAATAATCATTATAGTGACAGCTCTAGATTAGTTAAAACATTTCAAAATGCACCTGCATTGTTTTGCATTTGTGATTTTCAGTCAAATAAAAGACTTTCCAGTCACATATTTCATCATTGAAGATTTCATAAAAATAGTGTTAAAATATCATCTCATCTTGTGCTTGCAAACCAATTATCTTGTATCATCTTGTCTCATGAGCTAAGCGTATTGTCACACCCCTAATAAAACAATTTCCCAACAACAAGATTTTGGCCAGTGAAAATGCTGAGTAACTTTGGAAAACCACTAAGTGGCTGGAGAGCAAAAAATGTCAAGCCCTGTTTTTAGGTAATATTAGCTCAAAAAGCCAGTACAGATACCCAATTCACAAATAGTATACCATCCATCCATCTAAATCTATTCAGAAGGGATGGTGTGCAAATTGGTATTCAGCCATATACTCAGGGTTACAGAGCAATACACAAACACACACATTAATAACAATAAAACACGCTCCGGTGCAGCAGGTTGATCAGAGATCCTGGAGAGATCATGCTTGAGGGAGAACAACATAATGCTCAGGGATGTTACTATGGTGACACACTGTTTGTCAAAGACATTAAGTGTGGGTGTTTGCACTGTCTGTGTGTTGGAGACTCCTGGAAATAACAAGGCATGTGCTGACATGCACAAAACACACATACTTCAGTAGAGCAACTCATTCACTCTCACTCTCACACACACACACACACACACACTCACACTCACACTCACACTCACACTCACACACACACACACACACACACACACCACGAAGCCAAAAGCACGCACAACTGATTTCATACACAGGCACAGACACACACAGATATCAACTGATATGCAATACACATTACAAAAACATGTTTGCACAGACAGAAACGCCCACACACAGAAAAGGACAGAACAGTTCATACCCTCAGCATCCAACATCTTGGGGATGTCGAGGTATCGCTCTGCCACTTCGAAAGCATTGTTCAGATTGGTCACTGGATCATCCTGTTAACACATAATGAAACACATGAGCTCTTCTCGAGAGCACCTGTACAATACAGCAGAAACATCCACAGGATCAAAACGTCCATCATTCACCAATTTCTACACATATGTCAACTCTTGCATGTTCGTTTATAACATAATTGAGCTAATTCAACTGTTTGCAGTTGTGGTTGCTGAATAAATGCACTTGTTATTATTTTACTTCTATTATAGTCCTTTTAACATTTTTAATTAGCTTTTATTTTTATTCACTGCAAAAAAAAAGTATTTTTGTCTTATTTCAAGTACAAATATCTAAACTTTCTTAAATCAAACCAGAAAATGACATAAGATATTTAGTCTTGTTTCCTGTGGGGGGAAAAAATCTAAATTAAGTGCATTTTGCTTAAAACTTGTAAAATTGTCTGCCAGTGGGGTAAGAAAAATAATCTTAATGCAAACGGAAAACAAGATTATTTTTCTTACCCCATTGGCAGATAATTTTACTTGTTTTAAGCAAAATGCACTTAATTTAGATTTTTTTCCCCCCAGGAAACAACTAAATATCTTGTGTCAATCCATCTTGATTTAAGAAATTTTAGATATTTTGATGACAAAAATACCAAGTAAGATGAGCCTTTTTTCAGTGTATTTTTAATTTTCATGTGTGCTTTTGTCATTTTTTTTTTTATATTGCTATTTAGGTTTATTTATTTTTATCAGTTATTAATTTTATTTAGTTCCAGTCAATAATTTTAGTGCTTCAACAAGCCTAATTTAGTTTACGAATGTGTAATATTTATATTTTATTTTATATGTTTAAAGTAGTTTTAGTTAACGATAATAAGCCAGACTAACACAACCTCTGGTCACACAATGCAAAGCCTTTTTTTTGCTTTAATAGTAAAAAAATTAACATAATTTGGAATTACTGGAATTAATATAAGGAATTTTGCTTTTTCATTTTTAAAAGAAACTTCCTGAGGGTTTTGCCAGTTTTCATAAGGTAGAGAGTGTATTAATGCATATTATAAATATAATAAGGAAACTAGATGAGGTAAATTTACGTGAAAGTGCAATAATTCTGATGAAATGCAAATCTCAAAAAAGAACGATCAAGATTAATAAATCACCATTATAGTTTTCTGAGCAAAATAATCATGCTTAATTATCCTGCAGAGTATTTAATTTTAATCTACTAGATTGCATGAAATCTCCCGCAAATTCAGCAAAGAAAATGTATAAACCTCCTAATGTACTTTTGTTCTCATGAGATACTCGCCTTTCTCAGCTTGTCATAGTCAATGAGCTCTGGCCTGTGTCTATGGATCAGAGCATTGAAGGCCAGACCATCCTTCCAGCTGTTCAGAAAGAGAAGAAGAGAGTGTCAAAGGAAACAAGTACTTCACATTTCTTCCCTCTGACCAGAAGAGGGCAGCACTCAAACCACATCTTACAAACCCTTCATTCATGTCAGTGTTAAACTACCCTAAAGGAACTTAGTTTGCAAAGTGCCTGAGATATTTCAGATTCAGGTGTGATCTTTATCTCTCATCTTCAGCTATAATTATTCATTTGTTATTCAAATATACCCATGACACTGCTTTATGCAAATCACACCATGGAATGAATCAACAAATCAAAACCACAGAATCCTTGGATCTGTCGAATAAGGATCTAGATCAACACTAATAGGCATTTCGAACCTGATATGGAAGTTCTGCACGTTGACATTCTTGTAAGGAGCCGTCTTTCTCTGACACCAGAGCAACAGTCCTTCTTTAGCGGAGGTTTCTGAAGAGACAAGCAGCAGAAACAGGCCATTACTGAACATTCATTAAGTCTGTCTGGGTTTGTTTGACTGTGCCGTGCAGAGCTGTTCCTAAATTTTCTAAAATAATCTGAAGGTTAAATTATACCCTCCACTGAGATGTCCTGGATGGCAAAGCGGAGGATGATGGTCCAAATCATTCCCAGAGTCATCTTGGCATTTCCATCCACAATTTCTACAGATACAGACATGCAAAACTGTTAGTGTTGAAAGTGGAAAAACATGCATTTATATGTTATCATAAAAAATAGTAATGAAATTATATTTTTAATAATTTTATAAGGAAATTAATACTTTTATGCATTAAATTGACTTTAAAATGATACAAAATAATGTACGGTAACACTTTAGTTTAGGGTCCATATCTCACTATTAACTAGCTGCTTATTATTAGCATGTATATTACTAAGATATTGGCTGTTTATTAGTACTTATAAAGCACATATTAGTGCCTTATTATGCATGACCTTATTCTACATCCCATAATCCTACCCAATACCTAAACTTAACAACCTTACTTACTATTAATAAGCAGTAATTTAGTTTATTGAAGCAAAAGTCATAGTTAACAGTGAGAATTAGACCCTAAACTAAAGTGCGACCTAATTTATTTTAAATTCTAAAATTATTTATTTGTAATGTTAGATATACATGCTTAAAAACTTTCTATTCAAAGATTGTGAAAAAATGTATCATGGTTTCCACAAAAATATAAAGAAATATACAAGAACGGTTTTCAACACTGATAATAATCGGAAATGTTTCCTGAGTATCAAATCATCATATTAGAATGATTTCTGAAGGGTCATGTGACACTGAAGACTGGAGTAATGATGCTGAAAATTCAACTTTGATCACAGGAATAAATTACATTTTAAAATATATTCAAATGAAAAACAATTATTTTAAATTATAATAATATTTCACTGTTTTTACTTTATTTTTGATTAAATACAGTAATCCCAATCATTTGAATGAACTTTTAAATACATATGCAATGCAAACAGTGTTCAGAAACAGACTCAATCTCTCAGAGACAAACGCTGCATCAACACAGAGGAGGATCAGTAATTTCAGAAGGTCAGAATTTCCCAAACACACACGCACACAAACATGCACAAGCCTTTAGGTCTGCTGTGGGATTTTCACTTGGCAGGACAATACTGAGCATCTTCAAAGTGTTTTTGAAAAAACATGAAAGGAGCGAATGTACAGTCTGATACACAGAGAAGTGTTTGTACCTTCTGCACCGATGGACACCAGTTTGACTCCTTTGCTGGCGATGAAGTCCAGCGCTTTGTTGACATTGTTGATCTTGTGCACCCTCATCTTGCCTCTTTCAGGTTTTGGTAATCTCTCCCCTGCACAAACACAGGGCAGATGACTTCTCACACTCTTTCCATCGCATCAGCATAAACACAAACTCCACTGCATTCTCCTCGGATAAACATTAGCTCAACATCTCTGAAACAACTTTGGAAAGCTGTTGCATAGATTTTGCAACAACTGAGACTTAATGAATGTTACACACTGACCAAAATAAATAAATAAATCACAAGACAAAAGCACACGTTTGAAGCTCACGGACCTGAGATGACCTCTAGGAGCAGCATTAGTTTGAGTCCATCTCTGAAATCCTCCTCGATGTTCTCGATCTGCGTTCCCGCCTTCCGCAGGTGAGAGTTGCACCAGGCCGTGAAAGTCTAGAACAAACAGGAAATGATGTCAAAAAAAAATTGGAAACAAGGTCACACAGCCCGGGAAACAGGAAACGGGCTGCGTTCTGCTGCATGCAGGAATGCTCAAGATGTTTGCTCAGGAAGCCAGTTTGAAAATCAACATCTGATGCATTTCTAATGTAAATACAAGACCAACGCCTGTATGAAAACTCTGAAATATTGCATGTTTTGCAGACAACTTTTATTGAAGTGACAAATTCTACCAAAAAATAAAAAATCATCATCAGATTGTTATTGTGAATTAAAAATGTTAATTGGAAAATAAAGCTAAAAAGAAGTATGAAATAAAATATAAATATCGGATTAAAAACTTGAAAATGAGAAATATTGCCTTGGAAACTAACTGAAATAAAACTAAAAGTTGAAATACTAAAATTACTGAAAGGAAAATTAAAAATAAAACCAACTGAATTTAAGTTGAAGTAGTAAAATTAATAAAACTGATAAAAATTAATTTAAAAATATAAAAAATAAATATATATAAAAAAAACTAATAAAAATGACAAAATTCAAAAATATTAATAAAAAATATAATAGTATATAAATAATACTAAATTAACACTGCTCTAATAATATGGCTTTTAAAACTATATTAAAAATATATTAATTATATATATAAAAAAATTATCATGTCCACACTAATATGTTTTCTTTTGCAAACGCATCTTTTTTTCTGTGCTTTGGCCTTCCAGTGAGACTGTGTTTTTGTCCTGCGAAAAAGGAGCTTTTTGAACTAATGTTGATGCATATTGAACCAATAGATATCCGTTTATACCATTATTGTGCCTGTTCTGCTATTCACTTTCACACTGTTGCTAAAAAAATGTCACTTTGTACACTCTTCATAACACAGTCCTGCAAATATGACAGAAAATTTACTCTCAACTGCTGTCCTGCAGCAAAACATGACAGCTTGCATTTAGACCAAACATATAATGGAGAGCGAGTGTGAAATGGACGCATCAGCGAATGGTGAGATATTTGGCTGAATAAAATGATCCTGTCAGACGGATAGCATGAGAATTTATTATGTCTGTTTCATCTCAGTGAGCTTTTATAAGGTTTTACGCATGGGTAGTTTTAGTGTTTTCCGACGTTTAGGTGTGGATGAGAACCGTTTGGAAAACGCTAGTGTGGACAGAGAGCGTTTTGAAACGAAAACACCGCTTTCAAGTGTATCCGGGTTAATGTAGACGAAGCCTTACACTGTTGATTTGATCCACAGCACCTCAACATGAACCAGCGAGTACAGACACAGACAGGCATCAGATCACACTGGAAAAGGGGTTTCTAGGCCTGCAGCCTCTAACACAAAGACTCCATTGAGTTTAGTGGATAATGAGGCCCTTCACCACCCCCTGCCCTCGTACGACAGGCACCTACCAGGGACAGGCCTGCCACAAAAACAATTCAGCCTTCACACACAAACCAGTCAGGACCTGAGCCTGGACGGACACATCCACACTGTCAACAAATGCCATTTGATGAGGCCTGAAATACCTCTGCTCAAACAGGGGGCTCTGTGTGTGTGTGTGTGTAGGGAAAACCCAGCGGGACGCCTATGATTAGTTGGGTGTGGATGACATCATTGCATCCAAGTCACAGGAATTACAGAGGATGCCACACATGCATGTGTTTATGTGCCACTTTTGGTCAGAGTCATGAAGTACACTACAAATACTTCATGGCCACGTTGCAACTTGCATTGCATATCAGTCATTTCAACTGTAGTAACTAGTAAGGGTGTGACGAGATCTCGTGCCACGATTTCTCGTCGAGGTGAAAAGCTATCACATGATATTGCCATGAAGGTGCGTGAGGGTGAAATTAGGATAGAATATGCAACCGCTACATCTACGTTACGCCTCCACTGTCATTTTGCTTTTGTATAGAAGTAAAAAACATTTCATTCAGTTGGATAACGGTCACTTCAATCCCATCCACCTCATCCAACACGAGCTGCAGAGTCGTACCTATTGCAGAATGAATCAGAGTTCACTGATCACATGACGAGTGTAAGTGACGAGATGACTGATAAGATCATGGCGGAGGATTCGCTGCACAACAGAGCCTAACTGTCTGACAAACGTCTTATCTTGTTGAATGCACGCTCCCTATTCACAGAGTATGTGTGATCGTGAAAATAGAAAGCGAAAGTAAAACGCGAAAACCTGATGCATGCACATATCTCCCAATATGAAAGCTATCTTAGGCTGGGTTGTGCAGCTGTAATCATTTCTCAGCTCTGTATCATGCTTGAAGACAAATTTGGTCTCTGTTTGCACTTTGAATATTGAGAGAGTACTTTGATTATGATTGCACTTATTATTTGCACTTAAGACTTAAGAGAAAACGTATTCATTTTTATTCATGCTGTTTTTATTTCTGTGATAAATTTGTGGAAAGGAGTTCAGTTAGGAGGTCAAAAGTTGATGAAGCTCATAAATCATGTACAGTAAGGTCTGAAGAGACTCACATAAAATCATACACGAGAGAATTCATATTTTATACTCAAAGTAGAACTGAAATGACATTCATTACAAAGATGATTAAAAAAAACTTCAAATGCACCTACAGACTATTTTTCTAGTCATGCATTTCATCATTGAGGATTTCTTAAAAATACTGTGTAAAAAAATCTTGTCTCGTCTCGTGAACTCCGTCTCGTGTCTTGTCTTTTGAGATAACCGCCTCGTCACACCCCTATTAACAAGTGATCAACTGGTATGGATTTTTTCGCCGATATCTTAGAGAACAGGGTGGCCGATGGCTGTTATATCACACTATTTAATTTAAAGAAAGTAAATAATACATGCATAGCAACTGCTGCAATACAAATGTTTTTCTACTAATTCTGTGTGCACTGGGAATCACATTTCCTCAAATAAAGACCAGGTAGTGCTAATTTTACATTCAATACATTACACTATGAATATGACACAGCCATCTGGATTTTGCATGGATTTATATCCGAATCAGATTTGCACGGACGAAGAGCGTCACGAAGAGTACATGCATTTTTATGCAGTCTTCAAATATCCCCGGCTCTGTCAAAATAAAGTTTGCCGCTTTCGACAGTTAAACAGAAAAACATATCATGTCCAAACATGTCCAAACAGAAAAACATATCGGCTTACATGTGGCATTTTTTAAAATTAATGGTATCAGCTGATATGTTGACCTTGGTGAAATAGTAGTAATACTAGTAGTAATGTGATTCTGAACTGAAACCAGGAATGGAATTGTGGAGTTTTGGAAATGAAAGAGATAAAACTCTCAATTGTAATGAACTGCCACTCCCTGCGCAAGAACGCATGCAAGATCGAACCACATCCTTCCTCGGCCTACACGCACACACACACACACACACACACACACACACACACACACACACACACACACACACACGCGAGTTCCTGCAGTTTATGAGTGGATGGAGCAGGCTTGATTGACAGGTGAGGGTGTGGTGCCGCTCAGGAACGACCTCAACGCACACAACGTGATTTCACAATCACCTGACCGACATAACCCTTCTTACTCGCTCTCGCTGGCCTGTTTTAAATAGCTTGCCTATGGATTTGTGCTATTAATATGCTTACAATTAATACTACATTCATATAGCTTCAAACAAGCTACATATGCTGGAGAAAATATGGATGTTAGTCGCTCAGGTAAAACTCAACACTATAACGTTAGTGTGTTTTTGGTGGCTTCTAGTACAGGGGTTTTTCACACTGGGGCAGATAAACAACGTAAAAAGTAAAAAATTAAAGAAATTGAATAAATAAAATGTAAAATAATAAAGCAACAGTGAAAAATAAAAAAACTACAAAAATGATTAAAATATAGAAAAATAGATTATTTAAATTAGTGTAAAAAAAAATAAATCATTAGAAAAAGGTGTAATGAATACTTTCTCTGCACTGTAAATGTCACGTCTAGAAGAGTTTGAGCACATATCCTGAGAGAAACTTCTGCATGAATATTCGAAACGGTAATAACAGTTTTCCTCATTCTCTGCGAGCTCTAATGTGTTTCCGTCTGCAAGATCAACATCATCAGCATCCATCCTCGACTGAAGGGCTGCAGGACTGGGGTGGAGCACAAAATGACCGGAATGATCATTTATAGTGTGAACAGAAAAAAATTTGGGAACACCAAATAATAATAACAGTCGGCTGTCAAACAGACCTGGACTTGTTTCCACAGTGTTTTATCTGTAAAATAAGCCCATCTGGTAGAGGGCGCTCTAAAAAACACGTCATCTGATTATCTAAAATCAAGTGTATGATAATTCTGAGCTTCAGCGTGAATGACTAAACACAACAGAGATGATATTAAATCATAGCAAACTTCCAAGAGGGCATTGAGATGGCTAAAAATGATTTAAAATTAGATGGAAATCAATTAAAAATCGAGATGCAAGCTTAATCATATTTCTTATTTTAATTCATGCCCTCAAAAAAACTCACTTGTTTAAGAACCAAAACATGGATATGAGGAAATTCACAATACTTGTATACACAGAAAAATCTCCAGAGTTAAATCAACTCTACTCAGAGTACATATGGTCCCTCTCTAAATAGTGTTAAAGTAACACTGAAGCAGAGTTAAAGTTAATGAGATAATTAAGCAATTAATAAGGCTGTAGTCAGTTGTAGTTCTTGTGTTTCTCTTTTCTTTAGTGATTCTGCTTGTTAACAGCAGGTGTTCATCACTAATGAACAACCATTATTTAATTAATCGCTTAATTATCTCATTAACTTTAACTCTGCTTTAGTGTTATTTTAATACTATTTAGAGGGACCATATGCACTCTGAACAGTGTTGATTTAACTCTGGAGATTTTGCTGTGTAGGTAAAAAAAAAAAAAAACTAAAGCCAAAGCCATAAAAAAAACAAAATGTGTTAATTAA
>NC_090237.1:4682500-4705000 GCF_024489055.1 Chanodichthys erythropterus
TCATCCTGGGATGACATCTCAATCAGTAACGTTAGGCAGTTTTGATTTATGTGCGGTTTTTATTTTACATATGCATCTGCTTACATATGCTATCACTTGTTTCTGCTTCTTCACCTGTGTTTTGATCAGGAGAGTCTGTACTCTTTCAGAAGATGAGTAATAGCGCCCTCTACCATTTGAATGTGGGTAAGTTCATAAAATAGAAACATTTGAGCAAAAAGCTGATGAAATAGTGTTTTTGTCAAAGACTATGTCTGGACTGGATTCAGAACGATGATCAAAACATAGATGGAGTATATAGAGTTCATCAACACCCTTAATGCTTACACAGTCCTATAGTTTTGATTTATATGCTGTTTAATGTTGATAATCGTGTTATTTTACATATGCATCTGCTTACATATGCTATCGCTTGTTTCTGCTTCTTCGCATGTGTTTTGATCAGGAGATCCTCTACTCTTTCAGAAGATGAGTAATGTATAACAGTGAAAACACAGAAAGCTGGAAAATTCCGTCAAAGGCAGAGAAAGGTTGAAATTGCAATTGCAATATTTAGCAAATCATGCATCTCTAATGTAAAGTCTGTAATTTCTGTGCCACTAGCATTTATAAACCGTAAAATAATAACACCTGTCTGCTAATGGCTGGCCAACCAGACAGTCTCAACCAAACTTACACAAGTTTAGTCCATGTTTCTGAGTCGGGCTGGTTGGGAAAAACATTAACAGAGTGATGTTTTAAGTTAAGGGCCACAGAATAGCAGCTTTTCAAGGAGACTGACCTACTAATGGCTAACTTACAGTTGTCTCGGCATATCAAAGCGGGGAGTATAAGAAAAAATTTCAACAATTACTGCATCTTCAATATAAAGAGATTTTGTGTGACTTCACAGCATCAGGACGCAGTCTAAGCCGTCCCAAAATATGTTTCACAGTTTGGCCGTCTGTCAGCATCTCTCTTTTTTAGTGAATTATTTGTTCAGCATGTTTCAGCGTCGGTGGCGTTCAGTAGCGCTGACTCACGTGTGCGAGCGGGACTCTCTCTCTCAAGGCTGCGTTTCACTGAGGAAAGTGAGTCAGGTCGGATTAAACGGAGGCCTCACAGGGACACAGGAAACCCAGTCTGCCAACACGGTCATCCAACACTGAGCCAAAACCCAAAAAATTCAGAAAAACAGAAGCACCTGTAGCTACTAGCCTACACGTGTGTATCAGATAAAGACAGCAACAGGTAATTCCGTCACAAAGCAAGCGCCTGTTTAAACCAACATTACCCTGAAAGGCTTGAAATACACCTTAATGGGTTTCAGAGTGCTCGGAAACATCGACTAAATTAAATGAAGTGGTTTCTCATCTACCACACGCCAATCAGAAACAGTAAAGAGAACCAGAAGCACAGAAGAAAACACACCTAAAATTAGCGATGCACAGAGATGAAGTTTTCATTTAGAGTCATTCAGTTGAATTTAATGTTTGGTGAGAATTTGTTAATGCTTTCTCTCTGGCCCTGGCTCAAAGGTCAGCGTGTCAGCAGAGAGGAGGTCAGATCTTTCCTGCCAGGAGGAATCAGATTTCTTGTTTGGTAACAGGAGAAGGGAGATGGTGCAGAGACGGTGTCTCTACTCTGACAAACTCTAGCTGTTATTATATTGTGTATTTTAGCACATCTAGAATAGTGTTGTCAAAAGTACCGACTTCGGTACCTAGTCGGTACTGAAATTTTAAAAACGTGATGCTTTGAGAGCTGTTGAGTGGATTCGTAAACATCTCTGATTGGCCGTTGTTTTCACGGCTCATCGGATATGTCTGTGATAGGCTTCAATGATCAACGCTGTAAAAACGTTGTAAATAGTCATCAATTAATCTCTTCACTAAGCGCTTACACAGATACACACGGGAGCGTTTGAAAGCAGCAGTCTATCGCGGATCGGTCCACTGTTAGACGCCTGCTTTCAATCGCTCGCGCTCCCACTTTCAAAACGCTTTCAAATTCAAACACTTCCGTGTGCTTTCAAATGCTCCCACGCGTTGATCATTGTAGCCAATCACAGGCATATCCGATGAGCGCGTCAACACAACGGCCAATCAGAGATGTTTATGAATCCGCTCAACAGCGCTCAAAGCGTCACATTTTTAAAATTTCAGTACCGATAGGTACCGAAGTCGGTACTTTTGACAACACTAATCTAGAACGATGTATTGACCAATCAGCATCCCGGACCAGAAAAATCTGCTTTAGAATAGAAAACAGTCGAATTAACAAATTGCCGTTATTAATAGGGATGTATGATTCAAAATCTAAAATTTGTGTTTATGAATTAAAATGCAATTTTAAAACTTTTCAGGTTTGCTGTGCTTGTTTGTAGGGCTGCATAATTTGGTCTCACACACAATTACAAAAAAATAAAAAAAAATAAAATGAAAAAAAAACAAAAAACAAATAAGAAACATTACTAATTGAAATATTTCACTGTAAAATAAAAAAGGCATGATTATCTGTATAATTATAGTAATATTTTTGGTTGTCTTATTTTTCTCATTGAAATGTTAAACAATCAAGCTTTTATTTTTAAAAGGAAAACCAAAGGAACAGCTTCTCTTTTTAAAGCGACCCAAACTCTATGGAAGCTTGTTTCCACAACTGAATAAAAACTAAACAAGGTAATTGCGACTTTTTGTCTCACAATTCTAACTTTTCTTCTGGTAATTGCAAGATGCAAACTCGCAATCGCAAGAGAAAAAAAAAGTCAGAATTGTGACCATTTCAAAATTTGGACTTTTTTCTGAGAATTGCGATATATAAACTCACAATTGCAAGAAATAGTCACAATTGCGATATATAAACAATTGCAAGAAATGAAGTCACAATTGCGAGATATAAACTTACAATTGCAAGAAATAAAGTCAGAATTGCGATTTTTTTATTTCAAAATTCTGACTTTCTGAGAATGCGAGATATAAACTCGCAATTGCGAGAAAAAAAACCCTGTCAGAACTGCAACTTTTTAATCTAACAATTCTGACTTTTTTCTCACAATTGCAAATTTATATGAACCACTCTGATACGCTGAAAACATGGAATCACGAGCTGCTCGTGTGTAAATGAACACAGTACCGTGCTGCACTCTAAAACACGCAGTGCATATATTTATTCAATTAAATTGCAGCCTTCGAAGTTTGATCATCACACTAAACTATAACATAATTTCAGCTTTATTTCACTTAATCGTGCAGCGCTAGTACAGAACACACAAAAAAACGGCATGCAGGAGGTGCTGGGACAACCAGTGAATGCTCTAACTCACAAAAAAGCGGATTTCCCAATGTTAATGGCCATTCACTGGGGAACATGGAACATTTGAAGCTCTGTGGATCTTCATTCCGCACATTCCCCAGTGGAGAGCGAGCGACAGAAGCCCTCTGAACTCCCGCTGGAGAGAGAGAGATCGTCCAGCTCCTCACAGCCCACATGAGGATGGAATGTGTCTCTTCAGCATTACATAAACACTCTCTGTCTGTCCCTCTCTGGGCTAATATTTACTGTGGAATGCATTTGGTCGTCCGCCACGAGGGGTTCTGGGGGTCAAAACACCGAGAGCTGCTAAACATCATCGGCTGCAGGACACCGTCTGTGGAAATGAAGCATCTGCACAACTAATCCCACCGGATCAATCGAGTTACTCTGGAGATTAACATTATTCTAAAAGGAATCAATGTTGCATTCTACTTCCCAATTTTGCATTTAATTAAATGTGTTACTTGCCGTTTCCTGGTAATTATTTGTGAAATTTACTGAGTCAATTCAGAATGTGATTTAGACACAAATGCAATTTTTATCCGGTGTGGTGAGAAATCGAGTCCCCACCAAGAATCAGGTCTCCTTTAGGACCCCGAGTGATCCCATTGGTTCAACGGACTTTTAATAGGTAGTATTTTAGTGCCCAATTATAATCCCTGCAAAATCACATTATGATTTATATAGTTTCAAATACGTTATAATGAGCATTAATGTCTTTTAAATTACATGGTTTATATACTAGTATATAACTCAAGCTATAGGTTGTGAAATCAAGGATTTCTTACCGTTTTTTTGTTAGCTTATGTACTAGAATAGCATACATCTACCGGATTGTGTAAAATTGTGTAAAGGTCTTATTGTGTAAAATTAATATTTACTTTTACAGAACATAGTATGTTGCAACTATCCTTATACAAAAAAAAAAAAAAAATACATTTTTAGGCATGGTTGTGTTTCCAGTTTGTTTCATAATGCAACACATAGGCATTTATTTTATATTTCAAGCAGAGTGTTTGTGCACTTAATGTAATAAACATCAGACAATAGTGAAATAGGTTATAATTAGTCAAGACACTTTTGATCAGGCATTATCGCCTTCCTGGGGGTCGATTTCTCATGACACCAGTTCGACTTGTCAACATATGGTAATAGTGAACGCTTGCCTAAATAAAAACCACTAATCAGGGCATTTTTTAAGTTTTGCATAACTCTTTAATGTGGCGTGTCAATGAACAAGGGGAGAAAGTGAGAGAGAGAAAGAGAGAGAGAATGAAGCCAAACATGTCGGTCCAGTCGGCCGGGTCTCCTGGTATTGTCACTCTTAACTGCCTCTTCCTGTGTCTCCTGTAATGTTCTCATGTCCTTATAAGGCAACGCACACTCAGTTCTGCGTGACGCAATAGGCCGAACTAAGCCCCGCCCCTCCCCCCCCACAATGCATTCACAAAAGCACACACACTTGCACCTGATCAAAGTCACCACACCTTTTCCCTTCTCGCGCCCAAATGATCTCAGTGCTTACAAAGGAGAGTGTGTTTTTCAGAGCTAATGTTCACAAGTATGCATTCTCATTTACGCTTATTTGTCCTTCAGTTGCAGGAATGTGAAATATGACCCCTCCTCCCCCTCCCTCGCAGCAGGGATGCTTACAATGAGGCAGCATAAAACGAGACGGAACACAGGCACCAGAGAAACTGCTGCTCACAAACTTCTGCCCAACTTCCTGTTCCTGTGTGAGTGCAACGGCCTGTATGGGACAAGACAGACAAGTATGTGTAATATGGAAAGAAACGGTTGGACCATTCTGTCATTTCAGTAAAACCACAGAAACACATGCAAGTGTACACGCACACACACACACACGCGCGCGCGCGCGCACAGAGTCAGTGAAGTGTTATCTTTTGCTACAAATATATTAAAATTATGTGAAATAAAATAAACATGAACTGAAATAAAAAAATGAAACTAGTTTATTTAAAGTACTAAAATTACTAAAGATAAAATTACAATTAATAAATAGACTAAACAATGATAAAACTAAAACAAAATTACTCAAACTAAAATAAAATATCAAGAGAAAGTAATATTTATAAAAAAAATTACTAAACTTTAACATTTAAATTAAAATGGAAAATATTTTTTAAATAAAAAATAATAAATATTACAAATACACAAAACTACTAAAATTTAAAACGGAAAATATTAAGAAAAATATTTATAAAAAAACAATTTTACTAAAAAATTCAAAATTAAAAATGTTAACTAAAAATTAAAACTTTAAAATTAAAATTAAAACAGAAAATATTTAGACATACTTAAAAAATTTATATTACAAAACCACAACAAAATTACTATAAAATTTAAATATAAGTGGAAAATATTTTAAAGACAAATTTAAAAACAAACAAACAAAAAAAAAACCTCAAACACCACAAAACAAAAATTACTAAATATTTAACTAAAATTAAATGTTTTTAAAGACATTTAAAAATGAATAAAAATTACAAATCCACACAAAATTACTAAAAGTAAAATTAAAATGGAATATTAAGAAACAGAAATATTTATAAAAAAAAACAATAAAATTACTAAACTACTTAAAAAAAAAAAAAAAAAAAAAAAGGGAAACATTAAAAAAGTAGACATTTTAAAATAAATAAATAAATTAATTTACAATAAGGTTCATTAGTTAAACATTAGTTAATGTATTAACTAACATGAACTAACCATGAGCAATAAATATTAACTAATCTTCGTTAATGTTAGTTATTAAAAATCCAGCTGTTCATTGTTCATGTTTTTCACAGTGCATTATGTTAACGAACCCAACTTTTGATTTTAATAATGTATTAGTAAATGTTGAAATGAACATTAAAAAACATTAACAAATACTGTAGAGGTGCAGTTTATTATTAGTTCATGTTAACTAATGAACCTTATTGTAAAGTGTTACCGAAATAAAAGTGACCTCAACAAAAATCACACACACACACACACACTCCAATGCCAACTGAGTCACGGTCCCACTCCTAAATCCGTCTGACACACACATACCAATGACGAGCCATCAAACCTTCACTGACTGTGTTTAACCGATATAAAGGCCACACGGTCACACACACACACACAATGGCATTATCATCTTTCACAATAGGTGTGGCAAGACCTTTCTGTGCTATAAATTGCTCAACAGTGTGTACTTATTGACTCAGTCTCACACACGCTCGCTATAAATGAAGACATGCATTTGTGGCGGAAGTAAAAAGGAGTGAGTCCATCTTTCCTGTCAGTGAAGTGGCTTTGCCCACATCTGTTTCTACACACTTCAATTGGTTGTGTAAGTGTGTGTGTATGAGAGAGAGAGAGAGGTGGTGGCACACCACAATCATGCAAAAAAACTACACCAAATGTCACTATACAAAATGTCAGGAGTTACTACAAATACCATACAATTTCACAAAATATTAACATGCTAGAACAAATAAATAGATATACATTTGTTAATGTTTTTGAAAGATGTCTTCTGCTTCTGCAAGGCTGTTTATTTAATGAAAAATGCAGTAAAATCTGTAATATTGTGAAAATATAATTTATTCCTATGATCAAAGCTGCTCAAGAAACATTTCCGATAATTATTAATGTTATTATTAAGTTGTGCTGCTTTATATGTTTTGTGGAAAGTGTGATATTTTATTTTTCATATATATTTGATGAATAGAAAGTTCAGAAAAACAGCATTTATTTGAAATAGAAATCTTTTGTAACATTATGTCTTTGCTGTCACTTTTGATCAATTTAATGCATGCTTGTTGAATAAAAATATTCAAGAAAAACTTTAGATCAGGGTCCTATTCTCACTATTAACCAACTCTTAACTGTGACTTTTCCCTCAGTAAACTCCTAATTACTTCTTATTAATTGTCAGTAAGGTCGTTGTTAAGTTTAGGTATTGGTGGGATTAAGGGATGTAGAATATGATCATGCAGAATAAGGCAATAACATGTGCTTAAAAAAGTACTAATAAACAGCCAATATCTTAGTAATATACAAGCTAATAAGCAACTCGTTCATAGTGAGAATTGGACCCTAAACTAAAGTGTTACCAAACTTAAACTTTTGAAAGCTAGTCTACTTCTTAGAAAAAGAAAATCTCATAGCCAAAGGACATTTATTACAACTTGACACTGAATAACTGGTATTTGACATCCTTAGCCAAAGCGCGCTCATCCCGACATTAACGACCTGAGACTGAGGTGTTATTTGTGTCGTCCGTCTGAGACCTGCAGATCCGCTCTCATTGGCTCCTCGCATGACGTCACAGGCTCTCGGAGGGTCTGTTGTGGCATGTCGAGAAACCACACACTTAAATGCCTGGGAACATCCGACCATGACCACTCCACAACTGCGCTTCCATGAAACCCAATTCCCAAGATGAAAAGATGTGCGTCGACAATCATGGATGAAGCTGGCGTCTTTTCAACCGCCGAGACAAAGAATTACAGACCTCCATTTAGCGATACAGAATCACACAAGCTGGCTTAAAGGGATAGTTCACCCAAAAATAAAAATTCTATCATTTACTCGCCATCAAGTTGTTCGAAACCTGTATGAGTTTGTTAAAAGTTGCTTAAAAGTTCTGTGGAAACAAACAGTTGCTGCTCCCCATTGACTGTTTGATTATCGACATTCTTCAAAATATCTTCTTTTGTGTTCAACAGAGCAAAGAAACTCAGAAAGGTTTGGAACAAATGGAGTAAATAATGACAGAATTTTCATTTTTGGGTGAACTGTCCCTTTAAGGCCAGATTGGTGACATGACTACTCCACATATAACTGAAAGCCAATGCATGCATCTAACTGCACGACTGCACAATCTAATGCATTTCACACATCAAGATCCCACATTGGCCATTATAAACTGGTTCTGTGGTGGATTCAGTAGAAAGACAAAAATGACTCAAAAAAAACCCACAATGCTGATGATGCTATCAATACATGGAAACTGTGCTGTGGCTTCTCAAAACTCACGTCTTTGTCTAGCATCTTGAGATATGCGACTAAAATGTTCCAGCTTTCAGTCACCATTAACATCAGGATCTATAGTGAATAAAGTCACCAGCAGTCGATTGAGAACTAACATCATGGGCAGACCTAGAAAGAACTGCAAATGGGAAAATCTGAAGAATATATTTACACATAGGTAGAGAGTTGTCAAAAGTATAGACTTCGTTACCAAACGGTACTGAAATTTAAAAAATGTGAAGCTTTGAGCACCGTTGAGTGTCATTGATGGCTATTTTCAAGCATTGATCATTGAAGCCAGTCACAGACATATCTGAGGAGCGTGTGAACAACACAAAAGCGAAATCAGAAGCGAATCAAAGCTCAAAAAAATTTCAGTACCGACTTACTACCGAAGTTGGTACTTTTGACAACTCTACACACAGGGGTGTGCATTATCATGATTTCAGACCGTGAACGATATAAAGGTCTCCTCGATCTGTCGGTGAAGAGATCTTGTAGTATGTTCTGTCACACAGCATGCGAGTACTGAAATAAGTTCTCTTTTGTGTCTTAATGCACTTAAACTGTCAAAACCACACAAGGTTTACATAAACACAGTCATTTATACCTTAAATGAATGTAAAGAGTTCAAATGCATGTCAGTATACTAGAATAAGAGTGTGTTGCTGTATATTGGATCAGTGTGTTCGGTCTTAAAGTGACAGTAGCCTAATAAACCTGCTGCCACCTGTGTCATTAATGTTGATAAAACAACTAAATACAAAGAGAAAATCACTCATATTTAATTCATACAGTGAAGTCTATGTATTGTTTTAATTTTACATTTGTTTATTCAGTTTCTTACTTGAATGGTACTGTCAAAGTACCACTTATGTTGTCGCATATCGTATCGCTAACCTTTACTTTGGCTTAAATGGTCTGTAATTCTTTTTTCTTTTATTACATTGTAAGGTTACATTTTTAAAATAGGGAAATTACTTAGCTAATTACTAAATTACTAAAACATGGACGAAGAGTTATCATTAGTGTTTGAGGTTTAATATTTGCATACAGCCCATAGTCCATAGTGATTTGATTAAGTATACAGCCCTACTTTTGATCTGAATTTTGCCAAATTCCATGACATTTTTATGACTGGATTCCAAGATTCAGTCCACATTTTCCGTAAATTCACAGAAAATACCAAAGAAGTATAAGTTAGGGATGCAGGATATATCGGTTACCATATCGGTATCGGCCGATATATGTTCATTTTTAATGTTATCGTTATCGGCCCAATAAGAAAATTTGGCCGATATCAAAGCGGATAATATTTCCTTCAGCTGAGACACTTCAGATGCGCACTGTTTATCGGACAAATATATCAGTTATCGGCTTTCAAATACAATGAATTATCAGTTATCGCTATTGGCCAACATTTTCATATCGGTGCATCCCTAGTATAAGTAAAAAAAAATATATAAATCACTAATTAATACCATAACATTTATATATATAATAATATATTTTAAAAAAATCCACGACTTCATTAAAAACTGAATACATTTAAATTACTTTTTTCAGGCCTGAAATTACCATTTTAAAAACTGTCCTGACATTCCTGGCTTTCAGTGACTCTGAAAACCCTGTTAATACATTTTTACTAATTCTAAATATGGTGATTCCTCATTTTTCCACTGACTCTAAAGGAAAATGAAGTTAGATATTTTCTCGGTTGTTCCTCTACAAAAAGTCATGAATTTAGCAACATCATCCGTTCACACCATGTCACGCTCATTGACCTGAAGCAGATAAGATCGCAGACAACTAACAAGCTAAACCAGTCAGAGCAAGAGTTAATCGCACAAACCCCTGAACCTAACCTAAAACTTCAGAGTTATACAAAGCACTGATATTTCATAGCACAGAAACTCCTCCGAACCACAAAGATTAAGAGTCGATTAGATTAACACAACATTTCCCATGAGACTGTTGCCTTACATGGTCACATGTACCCTCAAAAACACCAATACTCAGAGTTCACAGCATCAGAGGAAACAAAACAGAAACCACGACAACCACAACTTCTCCTGCCACCAAGAGCACAACAGAGAAACAACCAATGAGCCCTGAACCCATCTGGGACTTTAGTGTATATCAGGTCAGTGCAGGTCAACCTGCGTCTTGTTTTGAAATTGTATGCACAAAGTTCTTCCTTATTTTGCAACTGCTGGCTGTAAGATCTCAATGGGAAAAGAATGCACATCTGCAGCAGAAACCCCCGCCATATATGTGGGTTTCACATCAGTTCTGGTCCAGCATTGAGGAACAAGGGAAAGTTTTCAGGTTTTCAAGTGTTTCACTGTGGGCTGCAGGGAACATGACAACATCCAGCTTCAAACCAATCCATATGCCACGTCGCAAGGGTCAAAGGTGAGGGTTTTATAGACTTCCTGAGCTAAATGGCCATATTTGTTTAAAACAGATGACAGAGTGCTTCTCTGTGCCTCAGAATAACTATTGCATGACTTTTCTTTCACATGCTGAAAACATCACATTCGACCTATATACACATCCATATATGTGTGTTTTCAGAAATAGTAAAAGGGTATCAGTCCAAAATAATAATAAAACTGAACCTAATTGTGACCTATTTTAGATTTTGTGTTTCAGTCATTTCTGATTACTGTATAAAGATTTTAAATAATTGATCTTTGATAGTGATTGAACTCCAAAAAGCAATTTCTAATCAACTAAATATAAACTAGAACTACCATTCACTATAAACATATAACATTCATTTATAAATATCAAAACATATTATAATTTATTTAATTAATTCATAAATATACATATATTTTTTAAATATAAAAATATCCATACACATTCACCATCAAACAATAATAATAAATATTAAAAATCATAAATATAAAAAAATCATTCTGTTTTATCTGTTCAGCTATTATTGGAGACTGCCATGATTTTATTTGATGTCTTTATAGTTTACTGGTCTATTACTATAGCATCATCCACTTCATCATCCACCTGCTCTTAATGTCACGTGAAAAAAAATTCTGGGTGAACATTTTCAGATCTCTTCCTGTCGTAAGAGGACAGGCCTTGACCAGAATAATCTGCAAGTGGACCAGAAATTGCAACAAACAGTCACAAGTCTGGTTTTACGATACTAGCGAGGCACAATCACAACAGATTATGACGCCCTCGGGGCAACAGCCCACCCGTTAAACAGCCACACAGACAGGGTTTATAGGAGGTGTATTCATCTGAGTGTGTCTTTTATGATGGGTAACATTACAATAAATGTACCCCTCGTCCAACACTATTTAAATGCCTGATAAAGATTTTACCGCAAGTGCTGAACACCCCCCAGGACCCACCCAACCAAACAAAGGGTGTGGAATTAAAGGATCAAAACATCTGTGATACAAAAACGTATAGTTGAGATGGTAAACTAGGTGAAGCCAGGCTCTAATCCTCTTAGAGGTCAGTCTTTTGTCTGAGCCGGCACACTTAAGAGCTTTTAGTGCTGCAGAGGACATTATACACAAAGAGAACAGACAGTGAAAGTGTCCAACCCATCTTATCATGGTGTGCTAACAACAAAAAAAATGTACAAGAACATGCAGTAAATAAGATCACTGAATAGGACACGGAGAAGGTAGGGGCACAGCGAATCCCTACAAAATATGACCATTTTATTTACACATAAAACCAAGAACAATCCAAAACTGAGAGAATCTCATGAAAACCGGTTCAGGTCACATTTCAGCCTCCCCAAAAATTGCATAAAAGAAAATGACCATTACCATGTTTAACTTCATATGGGTATTTACGAGGTGTCACTGTATGCATTTTTACTAATCGAATAGCCAAGTGTTATGGTGCATGCACACAAAAAGCAGATTTAATTATTTGCGCGAGTAGATTACATACAAAGTCAATGCAAAGATGCAAATAGACAATAATTTGCGCCGCACGATGCGAACAGACTAGGGATAGACCGATATGCATTTTTCAGGGCCGATGCCGATACCGATTATTACAGATCAAGGAGACCGATAACCGATATTTTGAACAGATATGTGTCTAGTGTAAAAATGAAAATTAATGTCAAAATAAGGAATAAAAAGGCCTCTGACAAAGACTCTCTTTAAATCATTTTAACACATCTTTAATTCTGAGAACTGTTCATAATAATAATGTTAATAATAACAAACATAAAAAGTGCTGGGAGCATCCATCAGCAGCATTCTATAAACTAAGTAAAACGTAAAGCAAATTTAAACAGCAACAAATGAACAAATAATGGAAAATAAATGTAATCTCTCTGAAGTTTTATAAAGTAAATTAAAATGGGTAACACTTAGTAGTATACAGGACAGCGTCATCCAGAAACGTGCAATGTGAGATTATTGACAATTTACGTTATTAGCATAGGGTTATTAGTCAAATGAGAGAGCGCGTCCGCGGAGATAACTAAATCAGGAATAGGGAGCTCGCACTTGATGCCCTTTCAGCTCTTCAAAATTGCATAATGGTAATTCTGAATTCTGTATGATCATTTATTTTGCAATCATGTTATAAAGCAATATTTCTCCAAATATGCGCAATTTTTTTGAATAAGAGCCCTAACGGAACGGACGCGTTCAGTGAAGCTATGTGAACAACACAAAAAAAAACCCGCAGCAGACGTGAGTGAATTCATTCGTGTTGATAATCTATTCACAATATAACGTTAAGTTGGCCGAATGGTGAGAGAAGTAGGTTTTAGTTTCACCATCTCAGCACTGATGTGATGATCCGTTAAAGCATATCACTGCAATGACGAAGAGCTTATTGACACGTCAGACAAAACTTCTTATTCTTACAGATACCGGACAAAAAAGGAGATCGGAGCTTGAAGAAAAGTAAGCGAAGAAGTTGGACTACCTGCAAAGTTATGAAAATATGCGTCCGTTACTTGATTTTTATATTACTATATGACTATGAACTGGTTAGCACTGGCATTAGCCAAAGTTAACACAACCTAGCATTCCCGTTGTTGTTGATCTGCACGAAGACACTTGTGATCGCCCTACTCCCATGCATCTTTTCTTGCATGTATTCTTGTATGCAGCATTGGGCGCTCTAACAAAGGATGTTAAAACACTGCTGTCTCTACTTAAGTCAGTCCCTAGGGCACCTCTTGGGATCAGGTGAGTGAGGTTTACAGCTATTACTGCCCTACGATAGTTACACTCACCCCCCCCCCCCCCCCCCCCCCAAAACCTCACTCCCATCCGGGTCACGGCACCACTGCAGCCCCTCCGGTTCGAAACACCCGCTTTAAGTGGGACTCGAACCCGGGTCCACCGGCATGGGAGTCCGCAGTCTCCAGTGTCAGTCACTAGAGCGCCTCTTGAGACCAGGGGAGTGAGGTTTACATGCACAGCTCTTACCAGCCTACGTCCGTTACACTCACCCCCCTAAACCTCACTCCCATCCGGATCACGGCACCAATTTAACCCCTCCTGTTTGAACCGACCGCTCTAAGTGGGACTCGAACCCAGGTCTGTCGGCATGGGAGGCATTATATTTCCTTTCATTTGTGTTAATGTTTATTTTATTCCAGGTCACCAGAATGATTATGGTTTTGGTTTTAATTTTAGATAACGATAATATCCGTGGGTCACAGATGTTTATCGCAGATAATCACACAACTCCCCACTGACCCCAAAGCATGACTGTCTGATTCAGCAGCGGGTTGGTGAAGTTACGATGCTCACAGTCAGTGACAGGGAAAGAATGTCTCTGATTTCCGACAAATGTGCACTGGACAATGTGGATTGGATCAGTTCCTGATGTTTCCACTTCCACAGATTCTCGAGGGAATGCTGTGTGTGCTGAACTCCAACTCTGACAACACCCGTTTACAGCTACTTTACATCACAGACGTGTAATTGCTGGCACAGCCTTTCTGAGTCGACCGGCAAAGACATTATAATTCATTTACATATGAACATCACTAAGATAGAGGATATAAAACAGGAAGTAGACTGAACTTTATAAGCTGTCATGCATCTGAGCTAGAGCAGAGTTCCCACACTTTTTGACAAATGAATTCTCATGACTTGTTTACTGGTAAAGTGATGATTTTAAAATCATTTATTTGACCCTACCAACCCTTGAAATTAACCCAACCTTATTTTCTACAAATGTTCTGCACTTTGAGTCTCAATGCTTTGTAAGGAATCAAGCTCCCTGAGGATGAAGACAGTGTTGTTTTCCGTGTTAGCTAACAACTCTCTATAGAAATATAACACATTCTGTAGAAATTTCCATTAGTTTTCCATGCCTGGAAACTAATGGTTTTTAATTAGTTTTTCTTCCAAGTGATCAATACAAGGAACTATTTCAGCTCACTTACAGTAATAAAAGGAAATCAGAAAAACATTTTGATAATACAAGACCTGTGAAAAATAGTTTCAAACAGAAGAGCCGTTCCTTGAAAAATATGACTAATATCTCAAAATTAAGCAGAAAAATATAGTGCCTGTATTTGGTGTATTTTAGTGTGTTTACTTTAAATAGTATGTCTGTGATCATAAAACATGTAGTCATTCAACATCTCAACAGATCTGATCTGATTCTAGCATCTCTAAGGCACCTGTTTTGATCTAAAAAGATATTTCCAAACACTATCACTATTGAAAATATTTTTTTCTGGCTGGGCGTGACTAAAGTAGGTCAGGTGATGCAACACCCTCTGTGACCTCATAATGCCTGTTAGCGTGACTGCCTTTATCTTTGTCCACTCCCACTCAGTGTTTTCACTGGGACACACCTGAACCTGGTCCAAACACCCACTAGAACAATCCTAAATTGGATTACTGCACAGTAACCACAGTGCTTCAGTTTACGCTTCAGTTTTCCCAGCATGCTCTGACTCATGGTCAAGCTTTTCATTCAGTGATTTAGTGGTCAAAGCTCCATTCTGGGAAAAGATACATTCAAGTCTGGGCTCTACCATCATTGTACACTACTTAGTGCCAGATATCAACGCCTGCATCAGTCGTCGACCTTCTGCCCATGACATTGACTTTCCACGATACGGAAAACATGGACGGAATAGTGGAATCCTGTCATAAAAAATGGAATTTACTTTAGTGTCACAGAATTTGGCAAATTTTGGATGAATAGATCAAAAGTAGGGATGTGCACTTAATCAAATTACTATATGGACTAGTGTCTGTGAATATTATACTGCTAATAGGCTACTTAAACATGAAGTCTGAATGTTCTGCATGAATGAATGCGGTGAATGGAACAAATACACAGAAACTCAAAGGACTTCATGACAACCTGTCAAAATAAAAGTTCATTTTAACGAAGAAATTGTGACAGAAATATATTACTATTGTACAGCAGAATGTACCTCTCAATGTAATGTAATAATAATAATAATAAGTTATTACAATTTAAAAGTGATAATACATTTTAAAACAAACCATTTCTGTAAAAATAAAACATTCCATAGCATTAATAACATTTATAACATTTCATAGCATTAATATTTTTATTGTAAATAATAATAATAATAATAATAATAACAAAAATTGCTGAATTTTTTTTTTTGACATACTTTTGGATTATTGAAATTTAACTAAACCATTAAAGTGGAATCCAGGGAGAGAAAAAAAAATAAAATCAAGTCAAACGGAAAACACGGAATTTGGGAAAAATAAAAAAGAATTTGAGGGGGACTAATGTATTTCATAGGGCTATAAAAAGTTTGTTTTTTTGGTTAAACTTAATAAATTGTTGTTAAATTGTTCAAGTTTCATAATTTCAATTAATTAGACATGCTTTTTGATTTTAATTTATCCATTAAATCAAAGTCCAGAGAGAGAGAAAAAAAAAACAATCCAGAAAAAATTGAATGGAAGTCATACAGTAGTCTAGCTGATGAAATCTGTTTTATTTTTCACAAAATTCTGTGTTTTTCATTTTATGGTTTAATAATCATCAAAAAGCATGTCCATCCACATAAACAGAGAATCATATTGTTCTTAAAAAGGAGAAGTGTGAACGTTTTGCACCAAGAAGGCACTGCAAATGTTTAGTTGGGCATATGCCGTGTCTCCACCAAAGTGTTTTTTCCAGCGGCTAGCATACTTTTCCAATTGTTTTCAATGGGAGCATTGTCTAATCAATTTACTTCATAAAACATTAATTTAATAATTACTTTTTAACGATAATAGTGCCCTATAAATTTTTTTTTTTTCCTTCCAGAAATTCTGTTCAATCTACTCTAATTTTTCTAAATTCTGTGTTTTATGTTCTGTGTTATAATACATAAATTTAAAGGTTTACTTTTTTAATTGAAACATGGATGGAAAATTGTGTGATGTAATATTCCTTAAAAATATTTCAATAGATTTTATTATTAATACTCCTACTTTGAGAAGTAAATTCTACTGTATAATAGTAATATACTTGTCATAATTTTAAAGCCTTTTTGGTGAGTTGTACAGAGGACCTTTGAGTCATGGCAACTCAGAGAGGACACGTCCGTTTGACCTTTCAGAAAAATGCCATCGCCAATCATTAAATTAATTTCAGCTCAACTCCTCATATGTAGCAGAGTTATAGTACATGGAAAAACACTTCGGGAAAACAACACACGGGCAGTGTGATTTGATTACGCACTTTTTTGTTATCAACAAGCATTTGCAAGTAAAAACAATGAAGTATTCTAACAAATAATTGGAGCCGACACATGCACTCAGGCTTAATTTTAACAGGAACTCACACGTATAGAGGTGAAGCTGATGCTCACACACACTTCGGAGCAACACAACTGACAAACATGGTGTGAAACGCTTATAGGGACAAAAATAAGTTAACTGCCTATTCAGTGATGCTCGAGAATAAACCGCAGCAGACAAACTGACATACTATAAATGGATGTGAAATATCAGACAAATTCACTGAGGTGGACAAATTCTGCATTTTCTTCATGCACTGAATCTCAAGTCTACTGCTATAGTTTTGCAATTAGCTTAACTGGTGCAACATTTGAAAAAAGTGTTTTTTTGTTTGTTTTGTTTTTTCACGGTTACAGAGAAAACCTCAGTGAACACACCTGCTGTAATCTACAACCCTGCTTTACTAAATATTACATCCGTTCCAAAGCCTGCCTTGCTGTATACTGCCTACATAGGCAACCTTAACTGAAACTGAACAGCATATACACCAAGTAACTGATTTGAAACACTCTACGCAGGCAGCAAAACATACGTGCTCTTCAAAACTATAAAAACAGTTTAATATTAAGCGCACTACTAAGCTAACAATGCAAAAGTCTAATAAGCCTAAAGTACACAGGATGCAGAAATTGAGTGCTGCAGGGATGATGTATATTTGTAGGCCAAAAGCTTTTATGTGTCTTGAAAAGGGCGTTCACTAATAAGTGTCTAAATGGGATTACAGAGGTTGTCGGGGACGTTAAAACACCATCACACCGACCGAACAGGTAAACTCATCTACTCACTAGATGCTTTCACAGCCTCGTTGTGTTGATAATCATGCTCTAGAAAAATATTCTAACTCAGGGAAAATGTTTTTTAACAGACTGAAAGTTGGCGGAAGCTTAATGATGGTGATGTTGAAGTCATACGACCATGGTGTAGTGCGTTTTGACTTCCAATGATTGTATCTAAGCTTTAAAATTCATAAAAGTTGTGTTCACTTACCATGATGAACAAAATGTGTAAGAATCACAGAGTTTATTTTCTGCAGTAATGCTAAAGCCAATGGAAAAATCCTATAGGGTTTTTAATCAAGGGAACCAGGTAGGGATGCAAGATATATCGCTATCGGCCAATATGTGTATATTTAACATTAATGTTATAATTTCTCAACTCAAACTCTATCCTGGATTTATTTTTCACTAAGCATGTCAAAATGCATATCGAGAAACCCTTCAGAACTTATAAAAAACCCACTCAATGTTAAAAAACACAACCAATGAGTCCATTAAAACTGAGCATCTAAACACACTGACTCAAACTCATTGACTGGACATGACAGTGACCCTGAGAAAAGGCTACTACGATACCAGAAGACGCTGTCTGGCACACCAAATATAGCAATATGAAGAGGTTAAACAGACCATAAATAAATCACTGGCCATCTACAATTAAACATTTCTTACCTATGAAACATATTTAAACTGAAATGCATGACAAAAATGTGTTTAACATAAATGCAACTTGTGTTTACACATTAACTCGAATCCTCCCGCCATCTACCTTTAAAATGAATCATGAAGACTGGCCACCCTGGATCACATGATCATAAATGATAAAGTTACTTCCTTGAAGAGACCATCGTTTGGATCCCATAATGGATTGCAAGGAGTAAAGTAAAAAATATCAATATAAGATGTTGATTCATATGATACCAAAATGTAGCAACAAAAATGTTCACTCCAACTACAAATAGACTATTGCACCCAATGTGTGTGTGTGTGTGTGTGCGCTATGTATTTTCACACTTATTAGACTACTTAATTGTTAACTTAGTTACATGACAATGCCAAACACTAAATCAATGTGGGTCAAAGTCTATTGTTGAAGCACTACACTAAAAAAAAAAAAAAAATGGTGTAGGATTTACTTTGTAATTATTTACTAGCAATTTCTGAGTAAAAATTGTTTCAAAGAAATGGCACACAAGTTGAATTCATTAAATGTGACATTTTGAAGTTCAGAAAAACCGAAAGAGTATTTTCTTGTAAAATGTACTCCAATAATCAAACTTTGAGAAGCAATTTAGTGTATTTGTATGACACTTATTTGAATGAGTTGCAACCTTTGTAGAGCGCTCCAAAATTAGTCACTTATGAAGGTTACCTTTTTATAGGGTGTTCCAAAAATAGTCACTTATGAGGTTACCCTTTCAGTTAACATGCTGCTTGAGAAGTCAACTGTCTATTTAGATAGTAGACACCACGGCAACTGAATAGGGTTTGGAGCGGAGCCAAGGAGTTGAACTTTTCAGAATCAATCCCACTGTTTTATAGAGGAACGAAGCCTCTGGATCAGTCTAGTTTAGTATGCAGTCTAGTCGATATTCATTCTAGAACCATGCGATTCGATTACACTTACTGCTGCAGCTCTGTAACACTTTAAACAGACATTATGATAGATAGAGAGACCTTTACACAGAGCCAAACTCGCTACCAAATCCTCAGCACTCTTCAAACAACACCCTTCCATTCAAGTCCTCATGACTCGAGGGTTTTTATTTGGTCTACCTACGTTATTGGTTTTCTGGAATCCTTATTTTGTTACCCCTAACGGTACTATAAAGCAATAAGCCACTTGAGGCTGTGCATTACAGAGAATTTATTACTTGGAAGAGGTCTAAATCCTATACCCTAAAGTCCTTAAAGGGATAGTTCACCCAAAAACAGTCTCGAGTGGCTTATTATTTTGATTCCAACATCAATGTAATAAAAGACAACATTGTTGAAATAGAGTAAAAAAAAAAACTATTCTTACATAAAGTAATAAGCTCATTTACTGTTGGCAAGCAACATGACAACTTGGTGGTTTATTCGAATGTGGTTCATTCAATCAGAATTTAGAGTCATCTGTTTATAATATACAACAGACATCTCTGCTCATCACAAACATCTGGAAGTGTTTGATGGGGGTACGGGAATAGAAAAGGCTACTGGAGATTTTTTAAAGGGGACGTACAGTATTATGCCCCTTTTCACTAGATGCAAGTCTCTGGTGTCCTAGAATGTGTGAAGTTTCAGCTCAAAATCCCCCACAGATCATTTAGCTTGTCAAATTTGCCCCTATTTGGGTGTGAGCAAAAACACACTGTTTTTGTGTGTGTCCCTTTAAATGCAAATGAGCTGCTGCTCCAGAAGAGGGCGGAGCTTTAACAGCTCAACAACAACAAAGCTGGAGAATCTCACGCAGCCAAAATGAGGATTGTCAGTGACGGTGTTCAGCCTTACATTGTTCAAACCGGAGTCGACACTGATGGAGAGACTCAGGAAGAAGTTACAACTTTTAGACGTTTCTGAATGGTTAGTGGACAAATTTATGTAGTTGCTGTGGAGTTGATTCAACTCATCCACTAGCATGTGCCGTCATGTTAATCTTTTGTGCAAATCCAGCGTTGAATTGACCCTCGTTTGTGAAGCAGTCCGGCGTAAACATTCTTACAACACTCTACTACAACAACTTTTCCTCTTCTCTAAAGCAGCCCAACATGGACCCACCCCCTTTGTTGTGTGTTCTCGAGGGCGGGGTTTATGTAAATTTTGGGGTTTGTGATGTCACCAACCCGGGAAGAAGCTCGTTGTAGTCCCTACCAGCCTTTTGTTGAAGTCAATTTCTGTAAAAGAAAATATCTCCCTTCGCATTGAACTGTGAACGTCGTAACTTTGCAGATGTTGTTTATGCTCAAACAGCAACATTACACACTAACTAAAGTTAAAAAAAGTGAAATCATAATCAAGGACCCCTTTAATCTAGATAACATTTGCATTGTCACACTAGTAAGAACTTGAGAACTACTTCAAAACAACCTGTTTTTGCTGCACAAATTATATTGCTGGTTTCCAGACGTCTCTCTTATCAAACTCTACTGGATTTATATGTGCTTATCTACACAATAAGAACAAAGCCAGTTCAATCACTGAATCTTATATGAATTCATATCTGCCCAAACAAGCTGTTCAATGGAGACTGAAACACTTCAATGACCTTTTAGACATATTGGGTGGAGCAGAGAGACAAGTCTTAGCCGGTCACAGGGCGTTTGGCATTTGTTGGGGAGTAGCCTAATTTCAAGTCTGTCACGGATAAGGGGATGACTTCGGGATAATTCCACACGCCTTGTTTCGGTCAAGCGGAATAGGCAACGGCGCATGGAAACTGTAATGAAACTCAGTGTGGGGTTTTATAAAGGATGCTTTGGTTTGGTAATCACAAGTGCACTTCAGTCTGTGTGTAATATCCATCCACATAAACACGCAATAAGAAATTCCAGAGCGAAGACGTCATTTTACGACCAATGATGAATCAAGATTGAAGTGACATTCACTAAACGTCCAGTGCAGAAACATGCAGACTGCTTACAGAGAATCATATTGTTCTTAAAAGGAGAAGTGTGAACGCTTTGCACCAAGAAGGCACTGCAAATGTTTAGTTGGGCATATGCCGTGTCTCACCAAAGTGTTTTTTTCCAGCGGCTAGCATACTTTTCCAATTGTTTTCAATGGGAGCTCTGCATTTTTTTAAACGCCAGGAGCATAACAAGGCATTGAAGGTCTATTTCACATTGAAGCTGTCTGCGTTTTTTTACCGGTTGCCAAGAGTTGAAGAATGCTCAACTTTGGGTAAAACGCAGGACTCATCACTGTCACTTTGTAACCAGCCGTCCAATCACGGTAGAGGAGGGGCGGGACACATACAACCGACCAATCGCCACATTCTGCTTGTACAACGTAAACAGATGAGAACAACAAGCATAATAACAGAACAAAATCATTTAAAACAAGAGCCAGAGCAAACTTTACATTGTATCGACATTTTTATATAGAAACCGTACAGAAACAATCTGTGAAAGGAGATACTAGTAACATTTTCGCAGATATTCAATCTGTATCATAGCAAACCATTTTCAGCTGGCTAAAAACACTTTGGTGGACACATGGCCTGGTGGGATCTGACCGTCTAACCAATAACAGATAAGCGGAGTGTGAAACTTGTTTGATAACAGTAATTATTTTCACAATTCTGTTTAGTGCCACTAGTAGCACAGAAATTACACACTTATTATAGTTAAGCAAATGATGATAATAACACCATCAAATTTTGAGATCAACCGGTCAGGGATTGAATCGGACTATTGGCCTGGATTGGTGACGGGCCGGTCAGTCTCACATCTTTTCCGATTCGCTCCGGTTAAATATTAAATAGTGCTTGTATTGCATAATTTTTGTACAATTTTAGTTATTCCCACAGGTTTCGCGTTCTCAGTCTCAAACACCTTATATTACAAGTACCACCAAAATGAGTGGCTTACTGCGCTTAAACGGTCAAATACACACAAAATTGTGTCAAAATGGCCATCTTGGCAGTTATAGAAATAGAATGCATGTTGTGTAAC